>NW_012102221.1:1393996-1447573 GCF_000951045.1 Mandrillus leucophaeus | reverse complement strand
GAGAGAGACCCACTGCTGGGTCCAGGGCCCTGGAGGAGGCATCGTGGGGAGAGAGAGACCCACTGCTGGGTCCAGGGCCCTGGAGGAGGCATCGTGGGGAGAGAGAGACCCACTGCTGGGTCCAGGGCCCTGGAGGAGGCACCCTGTGGATAGGGTGGAGACTTGGAGGCACCTACAGCACCAGATGCCAGGGACAGGCCACGATGCTTCACTGAGTGCCTCACAGAGTACATGGAACAAGCAACAATTCACCAGGTACTTTGGAGCAAAGACGGGTGAAGATGCAGGTGAAACTCCACGACGCAGGCTCCTGTTCCCCCTTTGCTCGCAGGGCATTAGATGTCCTCTTCCTTCACTGGCATGCCATCCTGTGGAGGAGCTGAGTGCGTGTGTGCGTGGCTATTTAACGTGTGCGCGCATGTGTGCAGATATGTGTGCTGTGGATATGCTGGTGGGAGGTGGCATGAGCTGTCATCCAATAGAAGGGGTTTTTACCTGGAACAGGTGAAGTTAATGAACAATTACTGATTAAATACTACTGCTGGGCACCGTGGCTCATGCCTGTAATCCCAGGACTTTGGGAGGCCTAGGTGGGCAGATTACTTGAGGTCAGGAGTTTGAGACCAGCCTGGCCAATATGGCATAACCCCATCTCTACAAAAATAGAAAAATTAGCTGGGTGTGGTGGTGTGCGTCTGTAATCCCAGCTACTGGGGAGGCTGAGGCACGAGAATCGCTTGAACCCGAGAGGCGGAGGTTGCAGTGAGCCGAGATCGCGCCACTGCATTCCAGCCTGGGTGAGAGAGTGAGACTGTGTCTCAATAAATAAATAAATAAATACTAGAAGAACAACAGATACTGTGAATGGATGTATTAGTCGGAGTTCTCCAGAGAAACACAACCAGCAGGATATAGAGAGAGACGTGTAAGAGGGGATTTATTATGGGAATTAGCTCATGTAATTATGGAGGCCAAGAAATCCCACAACATACTGTCTCCAGGCTGGAGATCAGGAAAGTGAAATTTAGTTTGAGTGTAAAGGCTAGACTCAGAGAGCCGGGAGCAGCCATGTGTAAGGGCAGGAGGAGAGACGGCTGACCCAGCTCCAGATGAGAGAGCAAATTTGCTCTTCCTCCTTTTTTTCCACTCTATCCAGGCTCTCAATAAATGGGCTGATGCCCAGCCATGTTGATGAAGGTGGATCTTCTTTACTTAGTCTCTCAAATTGAATGCTCATGTCTTCCAGAAATATCCTCAAAGACACACCCCGAAATAGTGTTTTTCCAGTTATCTGGGTATCCCATAACTGTATCACGTTGTCGTTTAAAATTAACCATCACAATGTACCGGGAAAAGTAGACCTTTCCTCTACTCTCTAGTTGGATGATGCTGGAGGGAAGATTAGGACCTCTTACAGAATATAAAGAAACAATATTTTGTTTGCAAATATGCATAATTATAGTTAAGTTGACACCCATAGGTTACTACCCATAGGTTAAATACACAATTTATTTTGGAAAAGAAGAGAAAAACTATATTAAAAGTTTTAAATGTGCCTCTTTCTAATCATGGAATCCATGATTTTTGCCACTTCCATTCAGTTATCTGTCATGGTATTCATGTTCTCTCTATACCAGTCATTATAGGCTCTCAGCCCAGCACGGTGGCTCATGTCTGTGATCCCAGCACTTTGGGAGGCCAAGGTGGGCGGATCACGAGGTCAGGAGATGGAGACCATCCTGGCAAACATGGTGAAACCCGTCTCTACTAAAAATATAAAAATCAGCTGGGCGCGGTGGCAGGTGCCTGTAGTCCCAGCTACTCTGGAGGCTGAGGCAGGAGAAACGCTTGAACCAGGGAGTTGGGGGTTGCAGTGAGCCGAGATCTCGCTGCTGCACTCGAGCCTGGCAGCAGAGAGAGACACTGTCTCAAAAAAAAAAAAAAAAGGAATTATAGGCTTTCTATAAATAGCCCTTAATGTCTGAAAAGGAGATGAAGGGCTTTTCTCTGTGACAAAGTTTTGCTTTATGCCGGCTGTGCTTTTGTGGATCCAGCTTCTCTTGCCAAATTTGGTCCCCCTTAAGGATCTATTGCACTTGGAAGGAGTCAAGTTGAATCAGACAAAGTTCTTTTGCTTAAGAGTGACATGCCCTATTAAGGGAGATAAGAGGGAAGAGGGACACAGGTGAATCTGTAAGTCAGCAGCAGAACAGTGTGACAACTGCCATGTGAATGGAGCAAATGGGGCACATGCCTCAGGCGAGGGAGGCTGAGCCTTACTGCGTTTATTTTTACTTAACTTACATTGCAAGCATTATGTCTGCATACAGTAGGGAAAAAAATAACTGATAAAGGAAGACGTCTAAGTCTTTAGGAACCTAGGGTTTTACCAGTCCCTCACGCCTGTAAATCCCAGCACTTCGGGAGGCCAAGGTGGGTGGATCACATTAGTCCAGGAGTTCGAGACCAGCCTGGGCAACATGGTGAAACTCCATCTCTACAAGCAATTAACTGGGCATGGTGGTGCGCACCTGTGGTCCCAGCTACCTGGGAGGCTGAGGTGGGAGGATCACCTGAGCCCAGCGGGTCAAGGTTGCCATGGTTGCTAATGCATTCCAGCCTGAATGACAGAGGGAGATCCTGTCTCAACGAAACACAAGGAATTAGTAAAAAGAAAATACTTTGGCTTCACGGTGATAGCTATAGGGAAACTAGGTTTTCCCAGTCTTTCTAGATAGCATTTGATCCTCTGCGTTCCAGATCCAAGGGCTTTGACTTTGACTCTCTTTTGTCTTCTTTCCATTCCTACCGACCTACTCACATGGCTCCTCAGTTATGTACGACCAGCAATGTCCCTGGGTCACCTCTTCGGACAAAACCATATTATTGCTTATGTTTGAAGCAGCATCAAAGTCAGCAGCTTCTCTCAACGGAGAAGGTGCCACGTGACTATGCTCCCTGGTGGCTGGAATTTTGACCCTGGAATCCCTGTAGTCAGAAACTTCTTATTTTTAGAACACTATATGGCTATTTCAAGAGGAGGCTCAGTTCTTTCTGGGAGTTGTACTACGCAGCGTTTTCTTCTATGAGAAAGGAAGCTAATCCCCCTGGGGCGGCTGTGGGGATAATCACCTTGGTGTTATAACTAATCTACTTTTAAAGTATAATTCTTCAAAGATGCGTTTTACAATTTTTAAAGCATATTATTTTCACAGTTGAAGCACCCAGAGGAAAGGGGCATCCAGAGTATTTTGAAGAGATTAGACATGTATTTTTTCACAACATTTTTTCCCCTATGATTTTGTAGCCTCTCCCTATAGAAAGGAATAAAAAGACGTTTCTCTTTGTTCCCCCGTTCCTGCTCTTGTAATTGGACTTGGAGTTCTTGTGGAAGGGAAAGAGATTAAAGATGCACCAATGATTTGCTAGTCAATAGTTTTATATATATATTTATTTATTTATATTTGTATTTAATTTATATAAACATATATACAAATATAAATATGTGTGTGTATATATATATGTTTTCCATTCTAAATGTGCAGTCCTCTGTAACTGAACCCACATCTTGGCTCAATGCCCAGTGGAAATTTCAGGAACAGGGGACAGTGTGTCTCAGTCCATTGTTTCAATAACTCTCCTTGGCTTCTTTAGGGAGATAAAATAGGCATTCACATCAGGCCAGAAGGTTATTAGATCTCCACGAGATGCTGTCCAGGTCTGGCTGCACACCGTGAATATTATTCTGTCCACACAAATGTCCTTAGAATCTGCTAGAAATGAATGAATCTTAGCAGCTTTACAGCTGTCTTACAACATTTGACATCTCCCAAAAAACGCTTCTTAGCACCAATGAGAATTAGTCACTGGGCTGATTTATATCTAAAAAGCATGGGAAATGAAGTGGGATAACAGTACCACTGTTTCCATGCGTCATGTTTACAAAATAAGTATTGTGTTTTTCCCCTCGAAAGCTGGGATTGATTTTTTACACCATCCATGGCCATCCCCCCTTTTACAGCCCGGGCAACTATAAATAAGTTAAGGAAAATTACTCCTCTACGGTTTCACAAAGCATTTCTTATCTGACTGCCACAGCTGTCACTGATCCAAATGCTCTTATTGGGGATGTCTACGACTGGAAATATTATTGCTTATGTTCTTCAGTGGCTGAAGAACATTATCATATTATTTTGTGAATTTAATTCATTTCTCCTGTTTGTGTCGGGGGTTTTTAATGTCTAGTGACTTCTCCAACATACCAAAATAGACGATCTTCAGCCTCTTCTACGTTGTCCCCTTTTCTACTGTGAATGTTTATTTATAAAATGAATTTCTGATTTTAAGGGATGAATTTGAGCTTCACAATTTACTCACTATATTTCAGTATTCCTAATGTGAACCCACAAACTAATTATCATCCTGTTCTATACTATTAATGGTAATAAATTCTTAAAGGTCATTATTTGGGTTTCCAAAATATTAGACAATAAATATTTCTACCGGTTCTTCTTTATGTCCTTCTGTTTGTTTTCTTTAAAATTAGATGTCTTTCAAATGTGCATAGACAATGAAATATTGCCTAGAACAAAACACAATGGTATCCACTTGAAAACCTGTAGGATTTGACATTGTATGCAGTTAATTCTGTATGCCAATATTTCCTTTACTATAATTCAGTTTTCTCCTTAGTTGATACTGTTTATTCCATCTGAGAGCCCGTGTTATTTAAAGTGTATATTTTGAAATTGAATGAAACAGAATATAGTCAAATACTAATTAGGGTACAATAATTAATATTTTATAGTGTGTTATTCAAGATCCAGAAAGATCCACACAAATATAAATTTCATTAAATATTATTTCTCATATATGTAATCAATTCTGTGTTTATTTTTTGAAGATGTGACTTTTGGTTTTCCAGTATACTTTGATGACATTCTGAAATAAATAAAAATCATTTTTAACATGACTTTTATCTTGTTACAAGTCTTAAAATTAGGTAACATTGAATTCAGACTTGTCACAGAGATGAAGAAAGACTATTTGTAAAGTCTATGGAAGAAATGGCAGAATTTCATCTGAAGCACCCCGAGGTTTCTGCTTCAGACAATTTCCCCCAAATTACTTGTCTGAGAAATATATCAGCTATTAAGCAAATGTCAAATATTGGAGAAAAAGTCAAAATTATTTTGCAGAGAAAACACTGAAAGTCGTGGTGAAAAATTTGACAAATATTATAATGGGCAGGAATGTATTTTAAATGCATTTTTCACAACTCTGTAAAGACTGAAACAAAAAAGCCCACGGAGTCAGATAGAAAGAAATAGAAAGCCCAGCAATTATTTCGAGGATTTGATCAAAATAGACGTCAATATACATAACTTCAGCCAAACTCTTCATTTTTTGCACGATAGTACTGTTCTTTAACTAAGTTCTTTTCTCCCTCTGAATTGTCAGAATAATTTTTTTCAACTCAAGGCTTTCCCATCTGCAGATTAACTGTGGATTATTTCCAACACCTGCCTACCTACACTTGTTCTCAGTATCTCAGTGTCATGCTGTGATTGGTTTAAAATGACTTCTTTTTCTATTCACATCAAACCGGGTAACAATATGATCAAGCATCTTTCAAAATAGAAAATTGCTGGTATTGCTAGAGACAATCATGTTAATATTGCAGGAAGTCTTTGGATTCGTTCTGAAAAGTCAGGAAGGAATCACGAGAATAGGTGCTGGGAAGGGAGCATCAGCAAATGAAACTTATTTCATTGGATCAAGAGGTCTTGGTCTAAAATTAGCGAGAGACTACAAAAGTAATCAAGTCAAATAAAAGGTTGAGACAATAAAATTCAGTTAGATTTCATACTAAAGGTAATGGGAAGCTACTGGAAGGTCTATACTAAAACAATGGAAAGAGAATTTAAGGAGATGGTTTTTACAAGACAAATTAGAAAGGATGATACCAAGGGCAGAAAGAAGAGACTGAAAGTACTGCTGTGATCCAGGCATGGAGTGCTTGATACTTAGGTTGTGGCAATAGCTGTGAAAATGCAAAGGAAGAGATGAATCTCAGAGACATTTAAAGAGGAAAAACCTATAGAAGCTGGAGATGAAGTTTTTTTTTTCTTCTCTTTACCTAGGAACTGAGACGCCTGGGAAATGGTATCATTGACAGTCAAGGATGGTTAAGCATTTTTTGATGTTCCAACTTTGTATTTATGCAACAAATAATTGGAAAGTGTCTGTGTGGCAGGGTCTAGGTGAGGGCAATAGGAGTAATTAAAAACAATGAATGTGGCGTTCTTCTTGCCGTGAAGGAGTTCAGTTTGTGTGGGACTAACAAACCTATGAAAATAGAAATATTCGCATCTAAGTGCCTCTAGAACACAGAACTCTGTTTATTCTTAAAAATATATATCCTAAGGTTTAATGAGGCAGAAGAATTTTAAAATCATCTCAGTTGTTTTGCTGTAATAGTAATCATTGCTTTAAGAACTAAAAGTTGCCATGAAATTTTTAAAAAGAGATGTAAGTATAAAATCAAAAACTTAAAACCCCGTAATGTTAAATTAAGTTGAAAGTACTGTCATCCAAAAGACCATCGTGATGGTGAAATAATGGAAAAGAGAGTTTTATGGGTGATGTCAGTTTCAAACTGTCTCAGAAGAGAGAATCTGCAGCACGGACCCAGAGTGCTCTCTTTGAAGAGGGAAAGGGCAGGTTGGGTTTTATGCCTCGCAGGGCCTGTACCACACAATAGAGTCAGAGCTGTTCGGCAGGTTTGGGGATAAGCTATACATGTTCGTGAGGGCAGCTGGAAAGGCAAAAACGTGCACGACGGGTAAGCAGATATGTAACGTACATCCCATGTTCACTTTGGGGCTGGGTTTTAGCATGAAAATGAGATGGAATTTGGCTCTTCATGTTAAAAAGATGCATGACTGAACAGGAAGACAATGTGTACACAGTCTCTACGAGCTGGCTGAAACTGCCTTAAGATCTGCAGTTGTTTATCCGAAAAGAATGTTTGTAAGGCCGGACCTTTGTCTAATCAGTGTTGCAGTGGTCTGGGTTATAAATCAGAGTTAGGAATTTGCCTGATGTCTCCTGTTGTTAAGGAGTAAGAGGGCGGTTTATAGCTGTAGGAATTTAGGAAGCTGCCCTGCCAGCCAAGCCCTGAACCCTCGACCCGTAGGTAACTTTTGTTTCCTTAAACTTAGGGCTCGTCTTCGTTGATAGATGTCTATTTTGATCTCTCAGAGGGCAATACCAAATTATCATTTTGAAAGATAAATTTTCTAGCCCTCCATATTGAAAAAGCCCAGAAACAATAATAATGCTTTATGTAGGAATCAGCACTCCTCACACCCCTATTTTGTTTGTTTGGGTTTCTTGTTGTTGTTATTGTTTTCTTTTAGAGACAGGGACTCACTCTGTCCCCCAGGGTGAAGTGCAGTGGTATCATCATGGCTCACTGCAGTGGTGTGATCATGGTTTGCTGCAGCCTGGAACTCCTGGGCTCAAGTCACCTGCCCACCTCAGCCTCCCAAGTGGTTGGAACTACAGCTGTGCACCACCACATCTGGCTAATTTTTAATAAATTTTTATGAAGACTGGGTCTCACTGTGTTGCCCAGGCTGGTCTCAAACTCCTGGTCTTAAGTGATCCTCCTAAACCACTGGAATTGAAGGCATGAACCACTGTGCCCAGCATTGTATTTTGTTTTTAAACTATCATTCCACACTGAAGGAACCAGGGCCCATTAGGGAATAGGTGATTGTTGATGGAGAAATAGGGAGACAGAGATGGGGGTGGGGCCAGCTGAGTCTTATACATCATGAGTGCCTTAAATACCACGAGAAAGGAAAGTCTAGGACTTACAAGATTGTGTGAAAAGGACACAGTGGCAGCCTGACAAGTCTTCCTGTAGTTCAAATTGGGATAATTCCAGCATCAATAACAACAATAACAAAATAACTATAACTCATTGAAATCCTTTACATACATACACATCATTGGTCAATGCTAAAAAAAGATGATGTAATCAAACAGATAAATAATATACCAGTTCTTTATATGCTTTCTTGATACTTTTTTTTCTTTCTTTTGAATTTGTTATTTAAAGGTTGGGACGAAATATTCATTCTGCTTTTTAAATAAGAAATTTAGTTTCAAGGTTACAAAAAGGTGATCCTTATTGGTAAAGAAAACTTTTATTTGTAGAAGAATACCAGTTAAAAATGTAACAGGAATAGAATTGGAAAATCATTTTGCTAATCATAATGAAACAACTTAAGGAAGAAACTTAGTGATGCTAACATCTTTCATAAAATGTTGGGAAACGGAATATTCACACAATACTTTTTATCTCTCCACAGATTACTTCATATTTTCAGAGGAGGAAACATGTATTTATAGTAGAAAGGTCCGACTAACAAAATTAATCCAGTATTACCACTAACTAGTGGGACTCCTTAGACATTCTGTTAATGAAGTGCAACCAGAAACACCAATTTTCTCCATGAACTATCACATTATGAAAATACAACCAGACAAATACAGGAAATAGAATATCACACAATATGTGACTGATGTGTTTAAAAATTAATAGCTTGGGGAGGAAAAAGGACATAGAAACTAAACTTAAAAAGACAAGTGACATAACAAAAAATGTATTAAATGCTTTTTGATTGAATCCTGCTTAGAAAACAAGAGTTAAAACAGACATTGAGTAAACTTGAACTTGGACCACATATCTGATGAGATTAGGGAATTCCTGCTGATTTTGTGGGGTGGGTACAATAAAGCCATGGTGATCTCATGGGAAAGCACTTCTTTTCATACTGAAGAATTCGGGAGAAAGTGTCATGACATCTGTAAGTAACTTCAAATGATTTAGCAAACAGACAGGAATACCAATATAAATATAGATATTCATATAGATTATAGATTTACAGTATATACTCTGTATTTATACAGGGTACAGATCTACATAAGCTAAATAACAGTAATTGTTGACCCTGGATAGTGAGTACATAGGTTTTTTTGTAGTATATTTTCTGTTTTTCTGTATGTTTTAAAATTACTACATTAAACTTATTTTTTTAAAGAATGCATATGTTCATAAAACCCCAGAAGTTACTTGGGTAACAATAAAAGATACGCTAGCCCCATCGTCTCAAGGCTTTTGCCCTAGAGATGCAAATCATCTACTTCTGGAAATGAAGGTCAAAGAGATAAAAATTTAACTTGGGCTAATTAGTGGTTCTAAGGGGAATTCCGTTATTGCAAACACTATAATAGGTACCCGTGAAATGAAGAGTATGTGATTGTTCCAACATATATCTTTAGAGTTTAGTGCTTAGATCCTAGAAGATACTTAACTCTGGAGATACTCTGGGTGTGATTTAAAAGTGGGATGGCCCAGATTGGACCTATGATCCTTTCCTTGAGCTTTCCTGGGGCCAGGCTGTCCGTGTGGAAGTCTTCCAGACCAGGGCAGGCTGGGATCCTACCTCCCAGTGCAGATATTGCTAGGCCAAAGTGAAATCACCAACTCTTGGAATTTACTTCTGCTTCCAGGAGAGCAATGGAGAACTTCCAAAGGTTTCATACACTGGGTCACACTGTGCCCCATATCACCGCTCCCTGGCATGTCAGGTCATCCTAATAAATGCAAACAGCTCAATAACACTCGGGTACTCTAAATATCCTCTCACTGGGAAAGTACATGAGAAAAAACACCTTGTCCTTAAACTTCCACCTTGAGTCCAAGCTCTATAAATCAGTCGTGCTTTCAACAACCTCTTTTTAGCCATTCCAGTCTTATGGCTGACTCTCTGCTTCCTGCTTCTTTGAATATGAATTTCAGTGAGAATCAATTATTTTATAGGAAAAATGTTTTTCACTAGGCAGGAAATTCTTTTCATCTTACTAAAGTTGGAACATAATAGTTTAGACATTTTCATTCTCTAAAGTATAAAACATCTAGTGCATGGTCATTACCCCAACCACTAAATCATAATGCTCTTGGAGGTAGAATGTGTTAGTATTTAGGAAATTCATTAAGTCAGAAAGTACTCACTGAGCCCCTACAGCCTGGAAAGTACAGCACTGGTCACTTCAGGAAATCATCAATATCAGACTAACTCCAGGTCCTTCAGGAGTTGCAAATATTTATGATAGAGAAGGTAATCAGCCTAAGATCAGTCTTTCTTGAATGTAGCCATAAAATATTTATTTTGCTCATATAGATTTTATGCTTTGTTTCTTTAAAACCTAAATTCTGAAAGTTAAAACAATACTGTTTCTGATAATGCTATGGGTATACTTTCTGGCATCTTTTATTTTTAGATACTATGAATGAAATCTTACCAAGTGTCATATTTAGTTAGTAAACAAACTATGAATAAACCATCAGCATTTTCAGCATGTGGATGTTAGCATTAAAAAGTAAATTCTGATTCTTTTAGGTCAAAGCTGTTGAATTGAGGCCATAGTTTCAGAAAACGGATCACCTAGTCTTTATGTGTTGCATTTCAAGTTACGTCCCTATCAACCTTTACTAGATCATGCGTATTGAAGCTTCCATAGAATCTCCATTTAGTATCCACTGTAGTACAAATGTTTGTGTCCCCCAGTATTTGTCCATTCTCACACAGTTATAAAGAACTACCCGAGACTGGGTAATTTATAAAGAAAAGAAGTTAATTGACTCATAGTTCTGCAGGGCTGGGGAGACCTCAGGAAACTTACAATCATGGCAGAAGGCAAAGAGGAAGTAAGGCACATCTTACATGGCAGCAGGAGGGAGAGAGAAAGCAAAGTGGTAAGTGCCACACACTTTTAAGCAATCAGATCTCATGAGAACTCACTCACTATCATGAGAACAGCAAGGGGAGATTGCCCCCATGATTCAATCACTTCTTACCACACCTCTCCCCCAAGACATGGGGATTAAAATTCCAGATGAGATTTGGGTATGGACACAGAGTGGAACCATATTACTCCCTCAAATTCATATACTATAATCCTAACTCCTAGATGGTGGCATTAGTTGGGAGGGCTGGCTTGTGGGGGCGGTAATTAGGTCGTGATCACAGACCTGCCATGAGTGGGATTAGTCTCCTTATAAATGAAGCCCTGGAAAAGCTCTCTTGCCCCTTCCTTCTGCCATGTGAAGTTAGAGTGAGATGACTGTCTGTTTCATGCTGGGATCTTAATCTTGGTCTTTCCAGTCTTCAGAACTGTGAGAAATAAATTCCTGTTGTTTATAAGCCATCCAGTCTATGGTATTTTGTGGTAGTAGTCCAAAGGTGGTACCCATGTGATACTTCATACATAAAATCATTTGATTATGCCACTCCCCTGTTAAAATGCTGTTATTGATTTGTACTGAGAACAGGATTTAAAAAAACAAAAACCTTTTCAATGTGGCCTCTTTAATGTGGTTTACCACTGTGGCTGCACTGAAATCACACTTGTTCTCAACCCTCACTCCAGCTACCCAGGTTCTCTTTAGCAAAGACGTTCTATCCACTTGGAGGGAAACACTCTTTTCCCCAGTTAGTGCCTGCTTATTTATGAGCTCTCAGCTGAGTAATTCCTTTCTCCCTTACTCCCTTGCCCTGTGCGTGGGCATTGCTCTCTCCTCGAAGGCCTGCAGTCTTCTCCCTGTGCTTCATGCAAAACCAGCCTGCAGCAGTGGCCCCGGTGATGGTTCACAGAAGCTCAGTTTGCACTTGCTGGAAAGTGACCTCAGGTGATTCCTATAAGCTGGGAAGCAGAGATACCTTTGGGGCTTCAAGGAAGCTGCTATCATCAGAGACATATTTCCCCCGAGTCTGCTTCCTTTATATTTTATGCCAATTCCCATTTTAACACATTCGGATTCCTCTGTATCTCTTTCAAGTTAAATTCCAGATTAGGTATCTGACCCAATCTATTAGGTTGGTGCAAAAGATTTTATCATTAAAAGTAATGGCAAAAACCGAGATTACTTTTGCACCAACCTAATACAACTTTCTGCAATATGTAATCAATCAACTAATCAAGTTATAAGATTAAGCTCAGTGGTTTTGAAGGAGCTTGCTGGAAATCCTCTAAAGATGTTGCAAATATTATTTTGGGGGCTGGTTTTGTATTGTTGGTAATAAAAGTTTTTGAGAGACTTTCCATTTCTAAACACAAATCAAGTATCTCTAATTCTTCTAGGATAGAGACCATAAAATCTCTTGATTATAATAAAATTTTGCTCTCTCAATTGCTAATGAGAACCATGGTAGTGAAAATAATTTTGACATATAGAAATTGTTTTGATGTTTTAATGACTAATTATCTTAAATATAGTGTCTGGCTTCCAGAATTTCTTTATAAATAATTCTGATGTTGATTAGCCATGTGGTTGCTAACCTTGTTGCAAGTGCATCACAAATTGAAATTTTACAAAAAATTAGGAGGAATTATGTGATCCACATGAATCACTAGTGCCCCCGGGAAAGTTTTCGGTGGAAACCTCACAATGTGGGAGATTTGGAGAAGAAATTGACTACATAAGGTGTCTGCTTTTTAAAGGAATAGTTCTATTTTGGGAAAATTTTTCATGCCATAGAGAGGATGTTCCATAACTCAGTGCAGAGACAGAAATCGAAGAGAGTTCCTTTGTGTTTCTATCATAAGACAGAAGAATGTGTACCATCCACAACATAAATCCTAAGTCCTGCACTGGGATAACTTCCCCGAAGTCTTGGAACAGCTGTTCATAGTAATTATAGTTGAGTGAGGGCCACCCTCTGCTTCAGGCAGAGAAACTAATACCGACTTTACAGACCAGGTTCTTTTGTTTTGTGTTGCTGAAAGGCTTTTTGCTACCCACAATTCTCCACTATGATGAGAAATTTTAGATCTAGTTCATAAATGCAATTAATAATAGAAATGACAACTTATTGTTGGATTCAGAATTTCTAAAGTACCTAGTGAGAACCTGGTGAGAAACACAATCATTCTTGACTATGTATACAGTTAAGATCATCTTGAGAGTATCTAATAGTGGAGAGAAACAAAGATGGAAGGGAAGGAGAGAGAGAGAAGAGGGGAGGGGTAGAGGAGGAGAGAGAGAAAGGGAGTGGAGAGAGAGAGAGAGAGGGAGACAGGAGAGAAATTCCTTTTGATCCCTGAATATTATAGAACTAATTATATTATTAAAATTTAATTTTAAATCTGCATGTGCTTTTTTATAAGATGAAAGGGAAACTTCAAATAAGTTTCTCAAAGAAGAATTCAGTGAAAATATATAAGATGAATGCTCTGGTCTAATTAGATAAAATAAACATATGCAACAGCACACACTTCTCAATGGTCATAAAAGGTATTTTGTTACTTAAAAGCAAAATATTCAGTGATCTGCATGTGTTTACAGGGTGAATAGCATCTTTACTGTGGAAGAATGTTTGATTTTTTCACATTATAAGATTTTGGAAATTACAATAACATTTTATACTTTCATGAATGTTGACAGGATTTTGTTAAAATTTGATTAATTATTTAAAATATCAACTGAGTCATAAATCACAATTCCTAAATAATAGCAGAACCTATTTTTTTCCTACTGGGCATTTACATTTACTTAGTTTTATTCTTGTAAGTTGACTGTTAATCTCCTTCTTTGTTCTCTTCCAATTTGTCATTAAATATTGGGATCTTCCTTTAGGGCACAGAATCACAAATAAGAGGAAATGCTCCCTGAAATCAAAAGAAGCCTGCTGGAAAATGTTTGTTTGTCTGTTGCTGGTTCTGATGGATTCCTTACACTTGATGCTTGTTTACACATCGGGGTTCCCCATGTTAATACGTCTGAAAAGCTCTTTTGATACAATCAATTCTGCTGTTAAAGAAATGAACTGATCAAAAGTATCTTTTAAAAGTCATCTGGCATATTATTTCCCTTATGTTTTTCCCATAAATCATAATATTTATGATTTATAAATATTCTGAGAAATAAAAATTGCTTTACTATATGCATGCTACCACATATTTCTATGTCACCCTTCATTGAGTGTCTACCATGTGTCAGGTCCTATATTAAGGATTTTGCATTAAGTTCTTTTTAATTCTTACAAAAACCAAGTATATTGCATATTAACAGGTCCATATTACAAATAAAGAAACAAAGTCTCACAGGGGCATTTCAGTTACCTGCATGACCACAAAACCAGGAGTAGTAATGGAGCCAGCATTTAACCTACATTAGTCTGACTTCAGCAACTGTATTCTTCCAAATAAAGCAGTTAATAATAAAATAATACAAATAACTGGCAAAAAGATACTTAAATATTTATTCCCATCTATTTAAATAAAATAATTTACATAAAGTGCTCAGTACAATGTCTAATATAATCATATAATTAGAACAAAAAGTGGTCACAACTTCTATTTGAACAGTTACAAAAACTGGGTTTTGCAGTTGTATTTACCAGAAAAGGTCAATTGCTATAAAAACACATCCACAATCTCAGTTATTTAACAATATAACGGTTTGATTCTTGCTGCTGTTAGAGTCCAATAGCTATCAACAAGGTCAGAATGAAGCAAGGAGTCTTGCCAAGCAGTTACTCAGGGACTTAGGTTCCTTCCACAGAGAGGACCTGAAATCCTTGAAACCCTCCACTGAGAGATTCTATCTTTTCCCAGCAGATATGGAATTACAGAGCGTCTTGTGAGATATTGTAGGGGTGAGGCCTGAAAGTAGCATGTATCACACCCACTCATATGACGTTGGATGGAATTCAGTCATATGGCCTGCCCTAGCTGAAAGCAAAGCTCGGATACCTTGTGTAAACACAGAGCTTTGTGTCTGCCCCAGTAAGCAAAATATATCATCCTCCAAATGCATGGGGACTGGAATTTTGGCAGTGTAGTTGAAACCTTAGTGAATAGAAATTATGTTAGAGATTAAAAAAAAAAAATCCCCCCTTTGAGAAGAAACTTAGTTTTAGCTCCCAAATTACAAAATGAACTACCAAAGATTATGCATTTATTTTAGCATTATAAATGTATGTTACTAGTTTGATCTCCTTTGCAATGCCAGGGTAAGCTGAGTGTTTTAATTACAATAGTGATTTTGTAGCACATTTTAATAAAACTGGAATGTTTCATAAATTTCTGAATTATGACATCATTTTAAGGCACTATTTAATTCACACTTCATTAAATTGGAGGATTATGAAATTAGAGCTCATTTTTAAGAATAAAAAACTAATTTTCTTAAAATTGTAGACTGTGACATCCTTGAAAGGAAGAAAAAGACTAATGATACTACCTCATATCCAAATATACAAGAAGCAGCAGTTGAAGAATTGTCTTCCTGGAGCTTGGCCAATGTATAGGATTCCTAAGATACATTACCACACCCTGTTTACTATCTTTGGCCTGGATTCAACTGGAGACTGCCAATTCCTTCTGAAACAGCCAGAGGCTTGTGGCAACCTTATTACAAATGGCTTATTTTTTTCCCCAGGGAAACAGTTTATCCCCCTTTTTCCCGTACTATGACTCTGGGAAGAGCTTTGTTTCAAGATGGTGGCTGTTTGACCATTCTAATGACAAAGCTCTCAGAAAACAGTTCTAGAAGGGAACATATAACTTTACTACCACTGACATTCTTAATTCAAATCCCAAATTTCATTCATCCAGGCATTTATTCTTTCATTCCAGAGTATTTTTGTCTTATCTTCTGTATTAGTCCATTTCACACTCCTGATAAAGACATAACCAAGACTGGGAGGAAAAAGAGGTTTAATTGGAATTACAGTTCCACATGGCTGGGGAGGCCTCAGAATCATGGCAGGAGGTGAAAGGCACTCCTTGCATGGTGGCGGCAAGAGAAAATGAGGAAGAAGCAAAAGCAGAAAGCCCTGGTAAACCCATCAGATCTCATGAGACTTATTCACTTTCACAAGAATAGCATGGGAAAGACTGTCCTCCATGATTTAATTACCTCCTCTTGAGTCCCTTCCACAACACATGGGAATTCTGGGAAATACAATTCAAGTTGAGATTTGGGTGGGGTCTCAGGCAAACCATGTTATTCTACCCCTGTCCCCTCCAAATCTTATGTCCTCACATTTCAAAACCAATCATGCCTTCCCAACAGTCCCCCAAAGTCTTAACTCATTTCAGCATTAACCCAAAAGTCCACAGTCCAAAGTCTTATCTGAGACAAGGCAAGTCCCCTCCACCTATGAGCCTGTAAAATCAAAAGCAAGCTAGTTATTTCCTATATACAATGGTAGTACAGGTATTGGGTAAATACAGCCCTTGCAAATGGAAGAAATTGGTCAAAACAAAGGAGTTACAGAACCCATGCAAGTCCAAAATCCAGGAGGCCAGTCAAATTTTAAAGCTCCAAAAGGTTGTCCTTTGACTACAGGTGTCCCATCCAGGTCATGCTGATGCAAGGGGTAGGTTCCCATAGTCTTGAGCAGCTTGCCCTTGTGGTTTCACGGGGTACAGCATCCCTCCTGGCTGCTTTTGTGGATGGGTGTTGAGTGCCTGTGGTTTTTCCAGGTGTACAGTGTAAGCTGTCAGTGGATCTACCATTCTGGGGTCTGGAGGATGGTGGCCCTCTTCTCACAGCTCCACTAGGCAGTGCCCCAGTAGACACTCTGTGTGGGAGTTCCAACCCCACATTTCCCTTCTCCACTGTCCTAGCAGAGGTTCTCCATGAGGGCCCCACCTCCACAGCAAAATTCTGCTTGGGCATCCAGGAGTTTCTATACATCTTCTGAAATCTAGGCACAGGTTCCCAAAACTCAATTCCTGACTTCTGTGTACACTCAGGTTCAATATCAGGTGGAAGCTGCCAAGCCTTGGGGCTTTCACCCTCTGAAGCCACAGTCTAAGCTGTATGTTGGCCCCTTTCAGCCACAACTGGATCAGCTAGGACACACGGCACCAAGTCCCTAGGCTGCACACAGCATGGGGACCTTGAGCCTGGCCCATGAAACCACTTTTTCCTCCTGGGCCTCCAGGCCTGTAATGGGAGGGGCTGCCATGAAGGTCTCTGACATGGCCTGGAGACATTTTCCCCATGGTCTTGGGAATTAACACTAGGCTTCTTGTTACTTATGCAAATTTCTGCAACTGGCTTGAATTTCTCCCCAGAAAATAGGTTTTACTTTTCTATCATATAGTCAGGCTTCAAATTTTCCAAACTTTTATGCTCTGCTTCCCTTATAAAACTGAACGCCTTTAACAGCACCCAAGTCACCTTTTGAATGTTTTGCTGCTTAGAAATTTCATCCACCAGATATCCTAAATCATTTCTCTCAAATTCAGAGTCCCACAAATCTCTAGGACAGGGGCAAAATGACACCAGTCTCTTTGCTAAAACATAGCAAGAGTCACCTTTGCTCCAGTTCCCAACAAGTTCTTCCTCTCCATCTGAAACCACCTCAGCCTGGAGTTTATTGTCCATATCACTATCAGCATTTTGTGCAGAGCCATTCAACACATCTCTAGGAAGTTCCAAACTTTCCCACGATTTCCTGTCTTCTTCTGAGCCCTCCAAACTGTTCCAACCTTTGTCTACCACCCAATTCCAAAGTTGCTTCCACATTTTCAGGTATCTTTTCAGCAGTGCCCCACTCTACTGGTACCAACTTAGTGTATTAGTTCATTTTCACACTGCTGCTGATAAACACACACCTGAGACTGGGGGAAAAAAAGATATTTAATGGACTTACAGGTCCACATGGCTGGGGAGGCCTCAGAATCATGACAGGAGGTGAAAGGCACTTCTTATATGGTGACAGCAAGAGAAAATGAGGAAGAAGCAAAAGCGGAAACCCCTGAGAAACCCATCAGATCTTGAGACTTATTTCCTCTCATGAGAATAGCATGGGAAAGATCAGCCCCCATGATTCAATTATCTCCCCACTGGGTCCCTCCCACAACTCATGGGAATTATGGGGGATACCATTCAAGTTGAGATTTGAGTGGGGACACAGCGAAACCATATCATCTTCTATGCCACAGGTACTGGAATACAACTTGAACAGATCCTGGATCCTAACTCACATTATTTTGGGGAAGAGAAACAAGTCGTTGAATAAACAAAATAAAATCCAGTTTATGAAAAGTGGTATAAAGAACACAAATGCGGATGCTGGGTCTTTATGTGATAACAATGGGGCCTTCAAAATAGAGTATGGGAGAAGCTTCTTTAGATGGCTGCAAGTGGGAACCCCTCACAGAGGTTCAAGCTGAGATACAGAGGATGAGAAAGGTCCAGTCGCATGAAACGACAGGAAAAGAGAAACCCTGGAGACCCAGCAATGGGGGAGATTGGAGTGTGACTGCTGCAGTGAGCCAGTGGCTGGGGACATGAGTGATTGGAAAGGAGAACAAGAGCCAGGCCATGCAACGGTTTGATCCGTCATGGAAACCTGTGGAAAGATGTTAGGTTGGGACATGTCTTGTTCCTGGGATATGAATTACATTTTTAAAAGTTTATTTTTGTCACTTAATAAGAGAATAGATTGAAAAGGGTAAAATTAAACACTAGGAGATCAGTTAGTGAATGATCTGGGCAAGAGAAATCTGGCTTGAATCAGGGTGGTGAGGGTGGAGGTGGAGACAGGTGAGTCTGAGATCTATCTGGGAGTGCCGCAGAGAGCCTGATAAGAGAAGGCGAGGGATAGAAGAAGGGAGGAGTGGAAGCAGGTGACTTTTAGGTTGTTGCCTGGTAACCAAGTGGATAATGGCACTATTTACTGAAATGTAAAGATGACTATGCTGGGCGAGGGCAGGAGGGAAGTCATACAATGTACTTGGGATATGTTAGGATATCTAAGGCTACTTGAAATGCCTACAAGACATTCAACACAGATTTCAAATAAATAGTTGGATATAAGCCTAGATTTAGGGGGAAAGTTGGAGCTAAAGACATAATTAGCATTTATCAGATTAGAGATGGTAGATAGCTCTACATTCACGGGAATGTGCGAGATCAACTGCGAAAAAGTACATATGTGTAAGAAAAGAGTGCTTAAAACCTAGTTGTGAGGAAATTCAATATTTAAAGATGAGTAAAGGAGGAGGCTTATGTGTAGAGTCTATATACAAATTGGAAGCGGTAGTGACTGAAAAAATTGCATTAAAATTAACCAAATTTTCTCTTTGCTAGGCACTGTCCTAACTGTAGCTGCTTGAGAAAATAGAAATGTAATCATGAATACCCAACAGGTGTTTGAGTCTTCAATGCAAAAGCCACATAGAAGCTGCTGCTTTAATGTTTGTAACAGACTTCCAAACTAATGTCTCTTATAATGTCCCTGTGTATTAAGATTTCCATAAACCATTACAATTTCTATTTATTTTGTCTAGACGTAAAGCAGACAGCATGTCATATTACATATATTGCTAAAATTCTTGCAGCCTAATGTATACAGATTTGTGAATTTTGAGTGATTGGAAGTTCATGAATATTTTGAGGTTGGTTTGTTTTGTCTTGTTCAAAGCCTAGATATCATGTTTTTGCAGTTTAACATATTTCTTGAGAGGAAAGAAATGTTTAGATTTCCAGCTAGTTATAAAATTGTCAGAAAGAATAGAAGTTAAACATACAGAGAAACAAAGGTTACACATCTGGGAAAATAGTAGAAAAGCCTTTATATAGTCTCAGCAAATGAATTCAGAGTGTTTTATTTTTAATCACAACTCTAAAGAAAGAAAGATTGCCTTTTGGGGAAATTAATGAATATTGTGGGCTTAGACATAAAATAATTGTTAATTGCTCCATTTATTAGAAATCATATGTCAAAGTTTTTTTTTATCAGTAATACAATAGCAATGGAGATAAAAATATATACAGATATTTGATTTTGATGATTTTAATCTCCTATACTATTTCCATAACAACCTGATTATTCACACCTGTCAAACTGATGGGTGAGAATGTCAACTTGCCCTTGAATGCCAAAGACTATTTTCAGACCCTTGAATTTTCTCACTAATTCAATCCATTCTGCATGCTTCTGATATGCCTTTTAGAAGACCAATTTGCTTATATCTCTTTACCTATTTACTGAAATCCTCATTTAACAGCTTGACATTCAAAGTCTTCTACAGTCTTGTCATATCTCACTCTAAATCTGTTTCTCCCCCTACCCATCTTTTCCAATGCAATCCCTATGTTGTAGGATGGCTAATTTACTTGTTTTTTTAATGTATTTCATGTAACTACTATCTTGAAGTGTTTTCTATGTATTTCTGTCTCTACACTGTGATCCTCTGTTGTGCCATCTACTCAGGGACATGCGTTCCCTTCTTTGACACGTGTGTTTTACGTGCCTTTGTCCCCCATGTATTACCTGGACTGGTGCCATATCATAGACAGTAGGTATCAATAAATGCTTCTTGGTTAATTAGATGATTAGTATACAGGATGCTTTTGATGAGAAGGGTAAAGGAAATCATCAGAGAGGTTAACGGAATTAGACTCAACCCTGGGTGTCTCTGCCTTCAAAACTCATGTCTTTCACACTATTCCACGCCAGCTCCCGCAGAATAGTGTTTGTCTTAGTCCATTTCTGATGCCATAACAGAAGACCAGAGATCAGGTAATTAATTATATGGTTAGTTAGAAAAAGATTCATAGCTAGAACCTAGTGCTCCCCATTTCCCTAGTGCTTGATAGGTTTTTAAAAATTTACTGAGATAGTTGCAATTTTGTCAAATTATTTTTGACTCGTAATCCATACCTGCTGATATTTCTTACTTTGTAAAAATGATTTTCTTCCTTTCATTTTGTATCTACAATTCAGCTTTGGTTTCTTTCTTTTTATTTCCACTTTTCCTTTTTGTTTAAAATATAACCCATCAACACACACTTAGGTAAGACTGTACTGAATATTGTCTCTGTAAAGGGCATGAGAGTTTCCTTAATATGAAATTGAGGTAGTACTAAATATAGACTTAATTCAGCAAACGGACATCTCACCAAGCAATCTTTTTACTATGTGGACAAAGTTGTGTGTTTCTGTGCGTGTGGGTGCGTGTGTGTGTGTATGTATGTATTGTGCATGTGTGTCTGCACACTGCAGAGAATGGCATTTTCACATCACCACAAAAACACTTTATATAAGAAAATAATTCTCAACTGCTCTGTAGGAGAGGGAACCACGGATGGGTTAGAGCTGACTTCTGTCTCTAACTTCTCCACCCCCATTATTCTGTTTTGTGTTTCCGAAGCCAGTTTTATGTCTTAGTAGAGCCATAAATAATGGCAATAAGCTGGAAAGGCTGGCATCTCCAAGGGTGGGGAGAAGAGGTCAATAACATACATATATAGTCTTCTGTTCCAAGGGCCAGGGGCTGCTGAGTGTTGAGTCAAAAAGCCATTTCCAAGCAGAGCACACTGAGTGGCTGGAGAAAAACGCCCGTCAGCCTCCGCACCTGCGATTCCAGGAGGATGGGCCTTTGCCAGTCTTGAGGGAGCTTGGGAGGTGTTCTAGCCAGGCTCTTCAATGAATTGTCATTCAAGCTACCTGCCTACTCCTTCGGCTACTCTAGCCCAAGGTCCTGCCCCATGGGTGGGGCCACTGCATCAAACAGCTCTCCAGGGAGAACCACTCACATCGTCGCCTAAGTCTATCTGAATCTGAATGGCACTTACGCTATCCAAACGGAGCCTATTCAACCACAGCCCCACACGGCTTTACCTGCAGCCTTGCATAAAACCTTGTAGAAATATTTCTTTCCAATTCCTTTCTATTTTCTGATTATCCTTTTTTGTTTGTTTGTTTGTTTGTTTGTTTTGCTTATTTTTAGGGAGCAGATATTAGATTTTCTTTTCATTAACTGCAAAATACGCTCAATTCATTCACGAGTTAGCAACTCAGCTAATGTAGACACTTCTGGGCAATGACAGGTGTTTTGTTTTCAAATATGGTTAAGAAAATAGTCATACAATGGCTCCTGTTTGGGCTCTAAAGCCAACAGGCTTCTTCCTCTGTCCCCAAATAGGATAATAAAAGATTTGGAGAATATTCCAAAGAATATTCAAAGAAGTAAGTGATTTTAGTGTAAGTTGCGATTTGTCTGTGAGAAATAACAGCAAGCATAGATACACCTAAGGGAAGGCAGGACGACGTCGCCACTTTCCTTGGAGTCTAAAACTCTGACCTGAAAAGTGTTCGCAAAAGATTGGAAACAAAGTCAGGATTGATTTGCTGAGATTTACACTCTTACCTAATGGCCTGAGGAAGCCGTGCTGCTGTCTTGGTTTGTTCTGGCAGCTATAACTAAATACCATAGACTGGGTGGCTTATAAACAACGGAAATTTATTCCTCACAGTTCTGGAAGTGGGAAGTCCAAAATCAAGGCCTGACAGATTCGGTGTCAGGGGAGGGCCTGTTTCCTCGTTCACAGAGGGCACCTTCCTGCTGCATCCTCACAGGGTGTGCGGGGCAAGGCAGATCTCTGGGCCCTCTTTTATCAGGGCACCGATCCCTTTATTGATGGGGGCTCCGCCCTTATGATCTAATCACCTCCCAACAGTCTCTTCCCAACACTCTCAAACTGGTGATTAGATTTCAACATGAATTCTAGGGGAGACACAAACACTCAGACCATAGCAGTGACCAAAGTAGCATTAGTCAAGAAAGCCTAAGACACTCAGTCTCTGATAGGGAGGAAGATCTTACCAGTAAATGTGAACATGTATTTCAGGGTTCAAAGGTGATTAGGAGTAAACAATTTTAAAGATTACAGAAAGCACAGTGGCAATGCTTTAAAAAAAAAAAAAAAAAAAAAAAGACTGCTTTCCTGTTTGAGTAAAAGCAAGAATACTAAATCAGGAGCATCAGCCAATTGACATTCCTGTGCTGGTGTGGGGAGAGGGCAGACATTCAAGTCAGAGCTTAGCTATCCAGCTCATCTTCACTCCACTGGACTCTGAGGCCAGATAATTAGATTCCTTCTTTTCTCCCAAATTTATATTTCATCACAAAGCTGAATGACCTTTCCTGTCAGCGCAACCAACAAAGATGGCTGGGCAGGAAGTGCCCAGACATTGCAGGCCTCCCTACACCAAGGAAATTGTATATTGCAACCACACAGGCTGATTTTTTTTAATGCCAAGCTATGCAGCTCGACAGTCAGAGCAATGAAGTGAAAATAAAATTAGGAGCCAAATGTCTAAACCCTTAAGAAATGTCATGGATAAGAAGAATAAAACAAGTTAAAGGTTTTCCCTTTTTTGTTTTAATGTTTAAATATATGAATTTTGTTATCAGTGCAATGAAAATGGAATCAGTGACCCGTTGGACCAAATGCTTATGTTCAAGAAATGCCTTGAACTTTAAATAAACTCCATGTTATTTTGCTCTGGATTAATTTACTTGCAGATGTGTGGCATTGCTTGGCAATATATGCCCAGCTGGAAAATATAGACAGAGGCAGGGCACAACCTAATTTTCTTACGGTTCAGACTTTGCTGAACAGACAACATAGCTTTCAAAAGAAACATGAACTTCTCTTTCTTATTCACTTCAGGGACAGAGAGATTGAATTGAAGGCAGAATTTGAGAGTTTCCTCCAGTGACCACAAAATAGCATTTTAAAGTCTTGTTGTGTTTTGTTTTCTGCTGCTGTTTTGATTTTTTTTTCTTCTCCTCAGCAGGTTTCTGAATTTCCAAGTAGCTCCTTACTGCTGCTTCTTCTCTTATTCCCGCATTTATTAGCACAGAGGATGCAGTCAGCAGCTCTGCAGCCAGAGGAAATTCACAGCACCTCTCTGAGCCTTAGCTTTCTCTCTGTAGACTGAGAGCATTGGGCTAAATAGCTTCTTCCTCCAGTGGCTGGTCTATTTCCTAGGTCTGTATGGGTTTACTATTTGGATGTCCCTGTGGCGGAGGTAGAATCTCATCACTACAGTCCCCAGTACTAGAGGATCAGTTAGTCAGACAGCCAAAGAGATCATTCACGTCAATTTGGGAAGGAGGCCGGGGTGGTGGCCTACCTATGCTCCAAGAACCTAGTACCTCCTTTCCCCTCTCCTATCAGATGACTTTTTTTTTTTCTGTTTTCAGTTTGGTCTTCTATAGATTTGTACTACACTTTGACTGGTATATATAGAAAAGCAATTTTCATTACCATAAAGGATTAGAAAGAAAACTTTAAAAACTAAGCTCATGCAAGTATCTTCACATCTTAGAATATTAGGGGAAATATTCATATGGGATGTTGACTGATGTCAAAAGGCCAAACATACAATTATGGTGTTACCATCCCATTTCTATATTACTTCATTGTTAGAAATCAATAGTTTACTGAATATTTTTCACATTATTTTTAAGAATATTTTTAATTGTTAGACAGTAACAATATTTTTAAATTGTTAGTAAAATAAGTTCTATGTATAAATAACCTCTGTCTTAGTGAAATAACTTTTATTTATTAGTAAAAATAAATCTTACTCATGCTTGTTTAAGCAGAATGAATTACAAGACTATGGGGTCTATTAATTTGCTAGGTCTACTGCAAGAAATTACCATAAACCAGGTGGCTTAAAACAACAGGCGCTTATTATTCTGACAGTCTGCAGGCCAGAAGCCCGAAGCCCAGGTGTCAGCGGGCCGCGCTCCCTCGGAAGGCTCTGGGGAGGGGGAGGACGGTCCTTGCTTGACTCTCTCCCAGCTTCTGGTGGCTGCCTGGCAGCCCTTGGTGGACCTTGGCCTGGCCTGTCTCAGCATCACTCCAATCTCTGCCTCCGTCTCCTCCTCTGTGTGTCCCTGTCTTCCCCTGTTCAGTCCCTCAGAAGCGCACCTGCCAGTGGACTTAGGGCCTACCCTAATCCAGCAGGATCTCATCTCCAGATCTTTACCTTAATGACGTCTACAAAGACTATTCCAAATAAGATCTGATTCTGAGGTTCCAGGTGGACGTATCTTTGGGGGTCGCCATTCAGCCTGCCGCACAGGGAGGTCGTGGAGCTCAAGTGAAGAAACAGCAGCCGGGCTCAGAAGCCACCAAAAATAGCAATTACGGAGCCCCTTGGAAACAAAAGCTCATTTTCTTAGCCCTCCTCTCTCCTTCCAGGCCACATCCCCTTGGAAACAAAGCTCATTTTCTTAGCCCCCCTCTCTCCTTCCAGGCCACATGCCTCCTTCATCTGCTTCTCTCTAATTGGCAGCATCAGTCACTTTTCCCTGCAGCCTGTGTCAGCTTAGGACAGAAGAGGACCCTTACACTGACATGCATTTAGCTGCAGAGCACACAGCGAGCGGCTAACCTCTGCCTCGGTTCCACATTCCTGAGAAAAAGAATCTCATGGGCTAGTTTCCATTAAGCCTCTATCACGGTCCCGTCAGCTGTAGTTGAGACAATGGTCAGGTAAGTAGGTGCTGGAAGGGAAAGGCATTCTCAGTTTAACAAAGTATTTTAAATAAAGTCACAATAGCATGAAAGTTAATAATAATGTTTCTAAATACCCTTTCCAATGTTGTTCATTGAAGTTCATTAAGTACTATTCAAATAGTACTTAAGTTTTTAAAACTATCCCCCAAATACTTCAGAGCCATCTGAAATGGTTGCTGGGTTTAGACTTCCCTGACACCTGTGATGAGTCACAATTTAGTTACCAATGTTAGTGTTCTACTCTCATCATAAGGGCCTGTGAGGAAGGTCAAGGTGGTTTGCAGTGGCTTTTCTGGAAAATCTTCCGGAAGACTCCAAGCTATATTGTCTGCAATTAGGATAATAGGCGTGGCTTCCGTCAGAAGGCTCCTTTCAGTTCTGTAAAAGTTCCTACTGGTGAGTGGCTTATTGGGCCTATGAGATGTGATCTCTTTCTTCCGGAAAGAGGTCCCGAAATGGCAGTAATGGAGGAATATGTCCTGGAAATGGGAGTGTATATGTGCATGGAGGTGAGGTGGTGATGGGCGGGGCGATGTGTTAATTAGCATGACAGGAAGAGAAAACCTTTTCAGAAAACGTAATGGTGAGAGGGAAATCAGAAGCGACATCCTGGTTGGAAACCAAAAAGCCTCAGGAAGACCGAGTCAAATACAATGGCCATAATTAAATCAAATATGTACTCCTTTTCCTTGACAAATCAGTGAGGCTTCAGAAGTGTGTGAAGCTTGAGATTCAGACATGAAATGTGAACATGTAAGGATATGAGATAAGCCCTGTGGCCCATCTTCCAGATCTCAGAAGGATAGAATGAACAACTGTAGAATCTTAGTGTCAAATGTAGGCCTGGGGCTTGATAGTATAAGTCCATCAGGTTCAAATCTTACAAAACAGAATTGCATGGATGGGGTAGAAAATGGGTTGCTATGAGAAAAGCAGCATTGTTGATTTCATTTCCCAACTGTTGTAATAATGCTGTGTGTGTGTTAACTGAACTAACTAGGAGAAAAATGTGAGGAAGAGCGCTCTCTTGTTATTGAAATGGGCTTGGAAGTCAAAGAGGGAATGTCTGGTAAAGGCTATAGCATAAGTAGGATGACCCAACAATCGATTTAACAGACTATATCAATTATCTGGATAAACTTACGTAAGAGTGGTGTTGATATGGCTATTACATGCGAGGGACTAAATTGTGTCCTTCCAAAATTCATGTGGAAGCCTTAACCCCCAATGTGACTGTATTTGGATACCAGGATTGTAGGAGGTAATTAAAGTTAAGTGAGGTGATAATGGTGGGGTCCTAACCTGACAGGTTTGGCGGCCTTAAGAGGAGAGGAAGAGAGAGAGCTCTCAGTCTCTCACATAAATTGGAGGCAGAAGATCCAGTCTGAGGGCTGGTCATGTAGGTATTCTTGGGAGAGGGCAGTACAGGCATGCCTCAGAAATATTGTGAGTTCAGTTTCAGATCACTGCAATAGAGAGAACATTTCAAAAAAGTGAGTCACACGAAGACTTTGGTGTCCCAGTGCATATGAAAGCTACGTTTACACTGTACTGTAGTCTATTAAGTGTGCAAGACACGACATGTACTTTTTAAATGTTCTCTGTCTCCATGAACATGCACACAAGAAAGGCCATGTGAGGACACAGCAAGAAGGCTGCCTCTGCAAGCCAAGAAAAGAGCCCTCACCAGGAACTGATCCACTAGAGCTTGGTCTGGGACCTCCAGCCTCTAGAATTGAAAGAAAATAAAATTCTGTTGTTTTGACCACCATACTTATAGTATTTTGTTATGGCAGCCTGAGAAGACTAGTACATATAACCATAGCCATCATCACAATGTTTAGCTATGTTTACATCTCTTTTATTTGTGCTATGAAATTACCCTGACATAATGCTCATACTTAAAGGTATTACCTACTATATTTTTCTTTTTGGATGAGTGTAGCATTTTGTGAGTAGCTGGATTTTTTGATCTGACAAAGTTCAGAATCAAACTGCCAATATAGTGGTACTATATGAGAAAAAAAAAAGTAAGGGGTGGAAGATAGGGATACTATGAAGTAGGAGATATACCACAGGAAGTTCATGCCAATAACTCTACATTTACCTCCTCAGTGAAGATGTAGCCTTGTTAATCATTGGTTTCAACCAAGTATCAAGAGAGGCACTGATGTCTGCCCACAAGTATGCAAACTTTTAGGATATTCTTCCTGAATGTGTATAAAAAGGCTGAGAAATAGTAAGAAACTGAGATACTCTGATTGAACAATATTCCTTCTGATGTGAACCAGGTCTGACTATATATTTGGCTAAATAAATTGGGAACTTAATCTAATTTTGTGGTGGTTGTCTTTGTGTAGTAGTTTTTGCCTGCTGAATTCTAAGTACACCTTAAGTAATAAACTTTTAAAATAATTTGTCCATTCTGGGTTCTATGCTGGGGTCAAGAAGGCATCACTTTAGTATAGATAATATAGGCATTTTTTTCCAGGGAGTGAAATATTTATTGTGAATAGAATTGAAGACATTGATTTCCAAATTCCCCTTGTTGGTAAAGACATAGGAAGAAAACCGAAATACCCTTGGCAGATGAAAGAAGGATTGCGAGGCACTGCAGACTCATTACATGGGGAAATTTGAAATTAAGAGACAAAAGAACAAGTTTGTAAACCAGTTTTAGAGGTTTCACAATGAAGGAGCGTAAAAGCGAAGGCTTTGGACATTCAGATGCTAGAGCCTGGGTAGAGGCAACATGCTGGGTAGTGCTGAGTACATTTATTTAGAAGTCATTGAATTGCCTTTTCCATTTATGATCTGTGTATTGAAGCTATTCACCAGATTCTTATTTGTGCTTTTCTTCATAGCATGCATTTTACCTGCCATTAATTGACTCAAAATTATTTTTCTAGCAATTATTCATGCTGATGTGCGCAAGCTTTATTGTTTGATCGAAAAACAGTGATAGGCAGGATGTCCTGAGTACTTGCCCAGGGACATTCACTAAATCTTCCCAGCAGTTCTAGGAGAGAGTCAACATTACCCTGTCACAACTGAGGACGCTAGGACTTACAGAAGTTTAGGAACTTGTCCAAGGTCACACACAACTAGTAAAAATAGTAGAACTGGAATTTGAACCTGGGTAGTTGGGCTCCAGGCCTCCTCCTCTTATCCATTTTATCAAACCAACTAACACTGTACCTTGTTTACATTGTTTTATTGGAATTATACATGGTATTCTTGAGTACAACTTAGATTCAAGACACTACATGTACTTTTTATGTTCTGAAATTTTACATCTAATCTATTCCTACAAATTAATGTATTTTAATCATAGTGTCAGTGTAGCATCTAGACATAAAAAATGGGTATATTACCTTGAACCACCCAAATTTGATCAGTAGGTTGAAAAGAAGTATGACTGCATTCTGCATTTCCTCTCTGACGCTCCAGCACAGGGCATTGTGGTATAAGAGAATATCAGTATTCGCACATATCCAACTCACAGATGTTTGCCTTTTCTTGATGCTCCCTGGTGCCTTAGCTTTGGCCACAGTGCACATAAGCAAAGTGACAGAGCAAGCAAGCCACAAGGAGAAGAGGCTGGAAGTACAAGAAGGCTGAATGTATGTGAGATGTTGATCAAGGGCCAGGGGCCCAGAATCACAATAGACATCTGCAGTGAGAGATTGCTGCAGCTACTAGAGATTGCAAGAAGGTAACTATTAGAATTGAAGTCTGTTATGCCTGCTGCATGAACTGCTAACATAATTTGGAGGCAGAAGATCTAGTTTGAGGGCTGGTCACGTAGGCGTTCTTGGGAGAGGGCAGTACAGACATGCCTCAGAAATATTGTGAGTTCAGTTTCAGACCACTGCAATAAAGAGAACATTTCAATAAAGTGAGTCACACAAAGACTTTGGTTTCCCAGTGCATACAAAAGCTATGTTTACACTGTACATATGTAGTCTATTAAGTGTGCAGTAGCATTATTAAAAAATACTCTACATACCTTAATTAAAAATACTTTATTGCTAAAAATGCAACCAATAATCAGAGCCTTCGGCAAAGTCATAATCTTTTTCTGGTGGGGATCTTGCCTCGACGTGGATGGCTTCTGACCGATCAAGGTGTCGAATGCTGAAGGTTAAGGTTGCTGTGGCAATTTCTTAATGTAAGACAACAGTGACGTTTGATGCATCAACTGACTCTTCCTTTCAGAAAAGATTTCTTTGTTGCATATGATGCCGTTTGATAGCATTTTTGTCATATTAGAACTTCTTTCAAAATTGGAGTTAATTCTCTTAAGCCCTGCCACCGCTTGATCAACTAAATTTATGTAATACTTTAAATCCTTTGTTGTCATTTCAACAATGTCACCGCGTCTTCACCAGGAGAAGGTTCTGTCCCAAGAAAGCACTTTCTTAGCTGATCCATAAGTTGTGATTCCTCATCTGTTAACGTTTGATCATGAGATTCCAGCAACCCAGTCACATCCTCATGCTCCACTTCTAATTTTAGTTCTCTTGCTATTTCTACAACGTCTGCAGTTACTTTCTCCACTGAAGTCTTCAACCCCTCAATATTATCTATGACAGTTGGAACCAGCTTCTTCCGGACTCCTGTGAATGTTGACATTTTGACCTCCTTCCATGAATTTTGAATGTCCTGAATAGCATCCCAAATGTTAAATTTTTTTTCCAGTGGGTTTCCAAGGTACTTTTCCCAGATGCATCAGAGTAATCACTGTCTATGGCAGCTGTGGCTTTATGAAATATGTTTCACAAATAATAAGACTTGAAAGTTGAAATGACTCCTTGATCCATGGGCTGCAGAATAAATGTTGTGCCAGCAGACATGAAAACAACATTAATATCTTTGTACATCCCCATCACAGCTCTTAAGACAGGTACATTGCCAGAGAGCAGTAATGTTTTGAAAAGAATCCTTTTTTTCCGAAAAGTATCCTTTTTTTCCAAAAAGTAGTTCTCAACCATAGGCTTAAAATATTGAGTAAACCATGCTGTTAAAAGATGTGCTGTCATCCCAGCTTCCCTGTTTCCTTTACAGAGCACAAGAAGAGCAGATTTAGCACAATTCTTAAGGGTCCTAGGATTTTTAGGATGGTAAATGAGCATTGACTTCAACTTAAAAAGTAACGAGCTAGGTTGGGTGCTGTGGCTCGTGCCTGTAATCCCAGCACTTTGGAAGGCTGAGGTGGGAGGATTGCTTGAGTCCAGGAGTTTGAGACCAGCCTGGGCAACATAGTCAGACCTTGTCTCTAACAAAAATGAAGTAGAATATTTTTGAAATTTGAAAAAATATACAGCAGCTACATTAGCCCTTCCCAAGAAAGTCAGCCTGTCCTTTGAAGCTTTGAAGCTATGCATTGACTTCTTTCCAGTTATGGAAGCCTTCTTAAATAGGAGATGCCATTTGCCTCTGATGGCATCTTCTTTCCATAGGAGGGTGTTTTGCATAGATTGAAAATCAGTTGTTTAGTGTAGCTATGTTTGTCAATGATCTTAGGTAGATCTTCCTCTGGATAACTTACTGCAGCTTCCACACTAGTATTTGCTGCATCACCTAGCACTGTTAGGTTATGGAGATGGCTTCTTTTCTTAAACCTCATGATCCAGCCTTTGCCAGCTTGAAACTTTTCTTCTGCCAATCCCTCACCTCTGTCAGGCTTCATAGAATTGAATAGAGTTAGGGCCCTGTGACGGATTAAGCTTCAGCTTAAGGGAATGTTGTAGCTGGTTTGATTTTCTGTGCAAACCACTCAAACTTTCTTTAAGTTGGCAGTTAGGTTGTTTTGCTTTCTTATCGTTTGTATGTTCACTGGAGTAGCAGTTTTAATATCCTTCATGAACCTTTCCTTTGGATTCACAACTTGGGTAACTGCTTGGTGCAAGAGGTCCAGCTTTTAACCTGTTTTGGCTTTGGACATGCTGTCCTCACTAAGCTGAATCATTTCTAGCTTTTGATTTAGAGTAAGAGACGTGTGACTCTTCCTCTCACTTGAACACCTAGAGGCTATTGTGGGGTTATTAACTGGCCTAATTCCAGTCATTGTGTCTTAGGCCTGAGGAGAGGGAGAGAGATTGGAAAATGGCTGGTCAGTGGAGCAGCCGGTGCTCATGCAACATTTCTGGATTAAATTCTTTGTCTTGCATGGGTGCAGTTCATGGTGCCTCAAGACAATTACAACAGTAATATCAAAGATCACTGATCACAGATCATCATAAGAAACCTAATAATAACGACAGTTTGAAATCACAAGAATTACCAAAATGTGACACAGTGATACGAAGCAGGACATGCTGGGGAAAATGGCGCTAATAGACTTGCTTCAGGCCGGGTTGCAACAAACCTTCAATCTGTAAGAAATGTAATATCTGCAAAGCACAATAGACGGAAGTCCAATAATATGAGCTAGGCCTGTGTTATCAAACCAGAGTTTGCTGTAGCACCAGGAGCACCATCTGGGCTGGTCCAATTCTCATCTTCGGAGATCTGGAGGGCATCTCTCTGAGAGTCTGTACGATCCTTGTTACAGCCCTGAGTTCAGAGTAAAACAAAGGGATGAAATGATGAAGGGACCGGGCTTTTGCTAGACAGTAGACTCCTCTGTGTGCCCTGGGTTGTTCTTCGCCTCTAACACATCGGAGTGGATTATATCTTCAAAAGGAGTATCTGTGTTCACAGCAACTGCTGTTGTGCCTGCTCTTCAGGTGACAGACGGTATAAGCTTCTCTCTGAACCATAAGCAATGTTTGCCATCCTAAGAATGTGGACATAATATATTATATGAAAGTTTTTACTTGAGGCCACGTAATATGGCTTCATAGTTTTGTTTCATGGCTATTAGTCTTATCAAGGTTACTGCTGGAATGCCTGTGCAGGGAACAAAACGAGGATGTCACAAGGAAGCAGTGACCAGTAAATCCTGATAGAAGTTTAAATTCACTGACAATCCGATAGGAATAAAGACATTATCAGCTGCATATTGGAGCACATTATTAAAACACCCACTCAGGTTTTGAAATATCCATTTAAAATAGTTCAATTAAAACCCAATTACAGAAACGTTCCACACGAACACTGAAACATCTATTTTATTAGGATTCTGCATCTCAATAGCCTTTAAGTTTTAAAGATGAACCGAAATGTCTTAAAATGAGCACCAAAAGGGGAAACCCACAATGTTATCACTGCTGCTTCAAAGGCGTGTCTGCCTTGATTTGAGAACCTGAGTTCCAGTTGTCCCGTTTACAGTAACAGAAAGAATAATAAATAGAGGATGCCTGTGAGTATCTGTTGTGATGCAAGAAATATTAATCTTAGGCACACTAAGCAACTAAACCACAAAATTGGACTTTTTGCAACTGTTTGAAAAGTTAACTAAAGATGAATGTACATTTTATGCATGTGAGTGCTTTTATCATATGTCATTTAATTATAGGTATTTTTAAGTATTCATTCAGAAAAAAATTAATTCATTTAGCACTTTAGAATACCTGAGAGATATAGTAATATAAATGCATGCAAGATTTTCAGAGAGTCACTTCTTATTTTGCATTTTTGGCTAGAGTTGCTCTTTCAGCAAATATAGGGGTGAGCCAGACCTCACACTGTAGCAATTATGCCTTTTTTTATTTGATACGGAATCTCACTCTGTCACCCAGGCTGGAGTGCAGTGGCGTGATCTTGGCTCACTGCAACCTCTGCCCCCTGGGTTCAAGCAATCCTTCCTCAGCCTCCCAAGTAGCTGGGATTACAGGTGCCTGCTGCCACGCTCAGCTAATTTTTGTATTTTTAGTAGAGACAGGGTTTCACCATCTTGGCCAGGCTGGTATTGAACTCCTCACCTCGTGATCCACCCTCCTTGACCTCACAAATTGCTGGGATTACAGGCGTGAGCCACCGCGCCCGGCTACAATTATGCCTTTTTCCAGGCTCACTAAGGATTTAGAGATTCATATTCCTCTTCTCGTCACAGCCATGAATTCCGTTCAGCATCCACCTGCATGCTTCGCCTGGCATTGTCTGCTTGGGAACCAGAACCCTGTTACTGCCTTACTTGAATGGCAAGTTTTCCTAAGCTATCTACCAGATTACTGTAGATCATAGCCTTCTTTAGATTTCTCTAAATTGTGTGTCTTTGGACGTCAGACACACATGGTCTTCTTTTGAGAAATGTCTATTCAAACTTTTTGTACATTTTAAAATTGGATTATTTGGTTTCTTCCTATTGAGTTGTTTCTTGTATATTTCAGATGTTAATCCCTTACGAAATGTGGGGTTTGCAAATATTTTCTCCTATTCTACAGGTTCTCCCTGCACTCAGTTGATGGTTTCCTCAAATGTGCGGAAGCATTTAAAGTTGATATAACCTCATTTGTCTGTTTTTTTATTTTCTTGTGCTTTTGGGTTCATGTAAAAGAAATTATTGTGCAGACCAAAGTTATGGAGCTTCCCCCTGTATTTTGCTTCAGCAAGTTTACAGTTTCAGGCCTTTCCTGTAGGTCTTTAATCTGCTTTGAGTTTACTTTTGTATGTGGTGTGAGATAGCATAAGACATAGAAAAGGCCAGCAAGTATATGGAAAAAGACTTGCAAACAACCGACAGGTGTATGAAGAGATGCTCAGCATCACTAATCAGCAGAGAAATGCAAATGAAAGCCACCACAGAATAGCAGCGCACACCTGTTAGAATGGCTTTTATCAAAGAGATGAAAGGTAAATGTTGGCAAGGATGTAGAAAAGAGGAAGGCCTTGCATACTGCTGGTGGGAATGTTAATTAGTGCAGACGTTATGGAAAACTGTACAGATCTTCCTCAAAAAGTAAAAATAGAGCTACCACATGAGCCAGCAATCCCAGTAGTGGGTATGTGTCCAAAAGAAAATCCGTATCTCTGTGTGACAGGTATTTGCATTCTCGTGTCCATTGCAGCATTATTCCCAGTAGCCAAGATATGGAGTCAACCTAAGTGTCCATTAATGGTTGAATCAATAAAGAACTGTAGCATATATACACAATACAATGCTATCCTGCCTTTAGAAAGAAGGAACTCCGGTCATTTGTGACAACATGGATAAACCTGGAGGACATTATGCTATTTGAAGTAAGCCAGGCACGGAAAGAAAAATATTGCATGATCTTACTTACATAATTGCGTATGAAATCAAAAGAAGCTGCACTCATAGAAGTAGAGATAATAGTGGTTACCAGGGGTTAGGGAGATGTTGGACAAAACAAACAAACAAGGAAAGTAAGGATGTAGCTTCAAACCAAAAATAAAGGAGTACCAATGGCTTTTTGACTGAATGCCCACAAACACAGTAGCTGTCACTCTGTTTACCTTTGTCGTACTGATTTTGTAGATGGACCTGTCATGGCCATTGCTAGAATTAACAAGTGCGTGGAATGATTACAAACAAAAATTGAAGAATCTATTTTGTTAATTTTTATGGTAATGCATGCTGAGAGATTATGGGTTTCTCACTTAAGTATGCCAATAACAGCCGGATGCTGTGGCTCAGGCCTGTAATCCCAGCATTTTGGGAGGCTGAAGTGGGCAGGTCACCTGAGGTCGGGAGTTCGAGACCAGCCTGACCAACATGGAGAAACCCCCTCTCTACTAAAAATACAAAATTAGCCAGGCATGGTGACGCATGCCTGTAATCCCAGCTACTTGGGAGGCAGAGGCAGGAGAATCACTTGAACCCGGGAGGCAGAGGTTGCAGTGAGTCCAGATTGCACCATTGCACTCCCACCTGGGCAACAAGAGTGAAACTCCATCTCAAAAAAAGAAAGAACGAAAAGAAAAAAGTAACACCAATAACATGGTTGTACATGACTCAACAAATAATATTTTAGTCAAGATATATTTAAAATATATGAACACACAAACACTGCAATGTGTTTATATATTGGCATATTAGGGTTTTATTATTAATGTTGGCATATTGCTTTTCATCAGGCCTCTTCCTTACTCAAAAATATTTGAATTTCCCCAATTTTCTGCTTTGTCAATCCCCAGACTCCTCTGTCTGGTTGTCAGTTCTCTCTCCAGTTGTGCTCCACCCTATGCATCCAACAACATATTTTTTGACTCCCCAGTGTGCACACTCTACTTAAACTTGCCTCCCCTTCACCTGTGTTAACTCTACCCAAACTTCAGGCAACTGTGTCAAATCAACAATGGAGCACTCTCTCAAATACCTTAGCCCTTACACATTCAGCTCCCCAATTTAGCACTTACTTGGAGACTTAGGTATACATTATATCAATTTGTGGTATGACACCCTTTAATAATTTTCCACTTGTCACTCTATCTCCCTGCAACTGCTCTGTAGGCACAAGCATCTACATGGTGAATAGCCAACAGTGAAGTTCAGACTAGCAAAGTATTGACAATGCCATTTTCTAGGTCAGTTTCTGAGTGGGCTGAGATGACTAAAAGTAGAAGGCAACTCCAGAACCAGCTGATTTCCAGCAAAAAGAGCAATGATTACTCCTCGGCTTACCAGCAGTTACCCCTGTTGATACTGAAGCCTCCCCCTACCACGAGGTAGCTTCTGCTGCTATTATCTTGTTGCTCCGGGAGAGTTCCTGAGAATTCGGGGTTAAGGAAGTAAAGAGGGGAGCAACAGTCTGTAATCAACTTAGGACATTTCATTGCTATAATCTCATTACTCAAGAGTTTTTTTAAAAATATCATTGAATATAATTGAGTCTGGTCCCTATTTTTGCCCAGATGGGAAAAAAAGGAAAAATTCATGAAATATAAGTCTAAGGTGACTTTTAAAAAATTGTATTTTCTTTTTGGAAATAACAGAGCAACATCTACAATAAAATGTTTATGTAATTTTAATATATAAGATTGTAAGTAAAATGCATGCTTATGAAATGCATTTATTACAACTTTTATACAATTTTGTGAAGCTAATCATATATGTGTGTGTACACACACATACACACACACACACACACACACACCTGTCTTTATATATATTTCTTTGCATGGATCTATCCAGACAGATATCACTCTTTAAACTTTTATATATTTTAATCTCCAGTGAGAAATACTGAAGTGAACTAGGTCATTTCTTTCCATGGTGGAGCTGATGGCTGACTCCAAGCTGTGACCAAATGATCTCTCCTTGAGGCCAGATAAGAAAGATGAACATGGGCTTATTTTTCCTTATGTGTATTTTCAAGAGCTCATTAATAATTTCACTTTCATGTTGATGAGAGTTAGCTTTCAGAAACATTTATTTTATACCAAAAGAAAAAAAAAGACTAAGAGAAGAGCTCGTTATCTCTTCATGATGATATAACTTTTCTGCAGAATTTCTAAAAATCTTAAAGGACAACTGTGTGTGTTTGAGGAGAAATACAGGGCCTGACTCAGAATCTTCCAGTTACATTATCTCTTGTTACCTTTATAAATTCTATACTCTGAAAACAGGAAATATGTTCCAGCTGTTGGAAACTTTTAGTTACAACTGATTTGTGTTTTTCTGCTATGTTCATTATTTCAGTTAGTTATACCAAAAATCTATTTTTTCCAATAGACTAAAGCATAAACAACTCAGGCTTCCTTAAGAAATCTTGGCTCACTGCAACCTCCACCTCCAGGGTTCAAGCAATTTTCCTGCCTCCACCTCCCGAGTATCTGGGATTACAGGTTCCTACCACCACACCTGGCTAACTTTTGTATTTTTAGTAGAGATGGGGTTTCACCATGTTATCTGGGTTGGTCTCGAACTCCTGACCTCAGGTGATCCACCCGCCTCGGCCTCCCAAAGTGCTGGGATTACAGGTGTGAGCCACTGCACCAGGCCCATAATTTCTAATAATTATTTATGCCTACTCTGTGTTCTGCACTGTGTCATATTCTTTATATGGATCATCTCATTGAATCGTCAAAGAAATTCAATGAGGTCAATATAATTATTATCACTGTTTTCTGAGAAGAGGACTGAAGCTTAAATTGCCTAATGATCCATGAAAATGCGCTCATGGACATTGACACCCCCGACCCCGCCCCAACACCATTGCTGCTGCCACTGGTGCAAACACCCATGCAGATGCTGGTGGCCAATCCCCCGCCAATGCACCGCCCCTGCCACTGCCGGTGCATGCACACGTGGGAAGACCACAGCCCTGTTACTGCTGGCACACCCCAGAAGCTAACATGTGTACGCCTCCCTACAACACGGCTACTGGCACACATGTGCAAGCATAGATCTTAAAGTCACAACAAAGTGCCTTGGTGGGCACCCCCCAACAAAGTGTTGTGGCCAGCAGACTGGGAACATCTCTGCCCATCCAGCACAGCAGCTTCCTCACCTGGAACGGCCAGAGAACAAAGCAGGGGCCTGGTACCAGCTCCCAGAGTTAGAGTACACAGCCTGGGAGTGCTGAGCTGAGGTTTGGCCCCCTAAAATCTTCCAGAAATTAAGCCATTTGACTGAACCCACCTTATACCACAATCAAACCCCCCAAGGTCATCAAAAAAGATAAAAGCTAAAAAACTCCCTCCAAAAGACAGCAACTTCAAAAACTGAAGAAACATCAGCTCACACACATGAGAAAGAACCAGAACAAGAACTCTGGCAACTCAAAAAGTCAGCGTCTTCTTACCTCCAAACAATGGCACTAGTTTCCCCACAATGGTTCTTAACCAGGCTGAAGTGGCTGAAATGACAGAAATAGAATTCAGACTACGGATATGAATGATGATCATTGAGATTCAGGACAACTTTGAAACTCAATCCAAGGAATCTAAGGAATACAATAAAATTTTCCAGGAGCTTAAGGATGAAATGACCATTTTAAGAAAGAACCAAACTGATCTGATAGAGCTGAAGAACTCACTTTGAGATTTCATAATACAATGGCAAGGATTAACAGTAGAATTGACCGAGCTGAGGAAATAATCTCAGAACTCAAAAAATATATGATTCAAAGTAATCAGACAAAAATTTTAAAAAAAGAATCAAGAAGAGTTGCACAAAACCTCCAAGAAATATGGGATTATGTAGAGACACCAAATCTGTGACTCGCTGACATCCCTGAAAGAGAGGGAGAGAAAGCAAACAATTTGGAAAACATTTTGGTGACATTGTCCATGAAAGTTTTGCCAACCTCACTATTGAGGCCAACATTCAGGTTCAAGAAATGCAGAGAATCCTTGCGAGATACTATACAAGCTGACCATCATCAATATACATAGTCATTAGAGTCCCCAAGGTCAAAATGAAAGAAAAAATGTTAAAGGTAGCCAGAGAGAAGGAGCAGATCACCTACAAAGGGAACCCAATTAGGCTAACAGTGGACCTTTGAGCAGAACCCTACAAACCAGAAGAGATTGGGAGCCTATATTTAGCATCTTAAAGAAAAGAAATTCTAACCAAGAATTTTATAGATAGCCAAATTCAGCATCATAAGCAAAAAATAAGTAAGATTCTTTCCAGAGAAGTAAATACTAAGGGAATTCATTAAAACCAGATTTACCTTATAGGAGGTCCTTAAGGAAGTACTTAATGTGGAAAAATTACTGGCCACCACAAAAGCACACTTAAGTACATAGACCATCAACAGTGTAAAGCAACTACATAATCAAGTCTGCATAATAACTAGCTAACAACATGACAGAATCAAATCTGCACATATCAATATAAACTTTGAATGTAATTGGGTGAAATGCCCCAATTAAAAGACACAGAGTGGCAAGTTGGATAAAGAAGCAAGACCCAAATGTATGCTATCTTCAAGAGACCCATTTCACGTGCACTGACACCCATAGGCTCAAAGTAAAAGGATGGAGAAAAATCTACCAAGCAAATGGAAAACAGAAAACAGCAGCAGTGGCTATTCTAATTTCAGTCAAAACAGACTTTAAACCAACAATGATCGAAAAAGACAAATAAGAGCATTACATAACAATAAAGGTTCAATTCAACAAAAAGACCTAACTATCCTAAATATATATGCACCCAACACAGGAATACCCAGATTCATAAAGCAGGTTCCTAGAGACCTACAAAGAGACCTAGATAACCACACAATAATAGTGCAAGACATCAAAACCCCACTGACAGTATTAGACAGATCATTGAGGCATAAAATTAACAAAGATACTCACTATCTGAACTCGACAGTTGAACAAATAAAGGATGAAACAGACATCTGCAGAACTTTTCACTCAAAACCAACAGAATATACATTCTTCTCATTTGTACATGGCACATACCATATATCAACCACACAATGAGCCATCACATAATTTTCATCAAATTAAAAAAAGTAATTGCAATCATACCAATGACACTCAAGACCACAGCACAATATAAACAAAAATAAATACTAAGGAAATCACTCAAAGCCATACAATTATATGGAAATTAAACAACCTGCTCCTGAATGACTTTGGGGTAAACAATGATATTAGGGCAGAAATTAAGAAATTCTTTGAAACTAATAAGAACAAAGATATAATATATGATAATCTCTAGTACACAGCTAAAGCAGTGTTGAGAGGAAAGTTTATAGCACTAAATGCCCACATTCAAAAGTTAAAACGATCAAAGTAAAGATCTAACATTACACCTGGAAGAACTAGAAAAACAAGAGCAAGTCAACCTCAAAGCTAGCAGAAGACAAGAAATAACCAAAATCAGAGCTGAACTGAAAGAAACTGAGACAGAAACACCGTCTCAAAGATCAACAAATCAAGAAGTTGGTAATTTCAAAGAACAAAAAAGATTGATAGACCACTAGCTAGGCTAATAAAGAAAAAAGAGAAGATCTAAATAAATACAGTCAGAAATGACAAAGAGGACAGTATCACCAAACTTACAGAAATACAAAAATCTCTCAGAATACTACTACAAATACCTCTAAGTACAGAAGCTAGAAAACCTATAGGAAATCGTTAAATTTCTGGAAACAAACAGCCTCCCAAAATTGAACCAGAAAGAAATTAAGTCCCTGAACAGACCAATGATGAGTTCTAAAATAGAATCTGTAATAAAAAGCTTACTAACAAGAAAAACTCTGGGACCAGACAGATTCACAGCTGAATTTTAGCAGATGGACAAAGAAGAGCTGATACCATTTACACTAAAACTATTCCTAAAAATGGAGAAGAAGACACTTCTGCTTAACTCATTCTATGAGGCCAGCATCATCCTGATACCAAAAACCTGGCAGAAACACAACAAAAGAAAACATAAAGCCAATAACTTTGATGAACATCGATGCAAAAATCCTCAATAAAATACCAGCAGACTGAATCCAGCAGCACATCAAAAAGCTAATCTACCATGATCAAGTAGGTTTTATCCCAGGGTTGCAAGATTGGTTCAACATATGCAAATCAGTAAATACGATTCATCACATAAACAGTAATAAAAACAAAAACCACTTGATCATCTCGATAGATGCAGAAAAGACCTTTGATAAAATTCAACATCCCTTCATGTTAGAAATTCTCAACAAATTAGGCACTGAAGGAACCTACCTCAAAATAATAAGAGCCATCTATGACAAACCCACAGCCAACAGCATATTGAATGGGCAAAAGCTGGAAGCATTTCCCTTGAAAATCAGAACAAGACAAGGATGCCCTTTCTCACAACTCTTGTTCAACATAGTACTAGAAAGTCCTAGCCAGAGTGATCAGGCAAGAGAAAGAAATAAAAGGTATCCGAATAGGAAGAGAGGAAATCAAACTGTCTCTGTTTTCAGATGACATAATTCTATACCTAGAAAACCCCATAGTCTCTGCCCAAAAGCCCCTAGATCTGTTAAACAATTTCAGCCAAGTTTCAGGATATAAAATCAATGTACAAAAATCCATAATATTTCTCTACACCAACAGCATCCACACTTAGAGCCAAATCAGGAACACAACCCCATTCACAATAGCCACAAAAAGAATAACATATCTAGGAATACAGCTAACCAGGGTGGTGAAAGATCCCTACAATGGGAATTACAAACCACTGCTCAAAGAAATCAGAGATGACACAAACAAATGGAAAATCATTCCTGAGTGAATAAAACGTACTCCCCGTCTTTAACTACCTTGGCTTTCCTTCTTCATGATTCTATTTCGAAACTATGTGAGCTGTGGTTAGGCTCCTTATTTTGAGAAACTGCTCAAGATAAGACAAGTTAATCAAATAAAATATTATTGGCAAAAGAATGAAAAGTTAGAAAACAGAGCAAGATAGATCACGCAATGGATAGCTAAGGGCTTTGAAAACATATATTAGATAAAGTTCTGTTTTCTTATTCTTAAGGAAACGTTTTTTAACCAAAAAACACAACCTACTACTCCTAGAGTGGATAAAATTCTCAAATGTATATTTTAGAACCTTACAATGTGGCTTCAGAATGGGCATTATCAATAATTACTCCAAGGCCTGACACTATTTAGTAGCAGACAGAGGGAGGTCACTGTCTTTTCCTGATCCAGAAAATTTTTCCCATTTCGACTCCATTTTTTTTCAAATGTAGTTTGACTCCAGTGGTCAATACAATTTCAAATTGAATACGTGCAGCAACAAATACGCCATAGTGCCTTTTCCTTTCTTTTTGGCCTTTTTTGGAACAACGTTAATCAACAGAAGAAAGTCAAATGGTTATAATTAAAAGAAAAAAAAAAGACTTCTGAGTCATGAAAGTACAAATAAAAAGGTGAAAATAATTTTTGGAAGACTGGATGAATTTTATCTTTTAGATTTAGTACATTGGTTTACATTATGTTGGGACTTTGGCTTATGTAAAAACTGGATAATCAAAATTATTAATACTAACATAAAGAGAATGTGTTCTCAAGAGTAAATCTCATGTCTTGAAGCCATATGCATCATTCATCATCATAGGAATCCATGAATTTCAATTACATAACTGAACAGTTTGAGTATCCCACAACAATGGAAATGTACAAGTGGGGATGGTGATAGGAGGGTTCACGTGGTAGAGCACAGTCGAACCAGCTGAAGGCTGAGAGAGGCACGTGTCTTCCCTCTGTGGTCACACAGTGACTGTGCAGTTGGCATGACAACTCTTTTTTATCGACCCCACAAACTTCAGGCACTGCTACTGTTTGTCAGATATCTTTAAACTGAGTCAACAACATCTACAGTTAGGAATATTTAATTAATTAGGTGTCCTTACTAAAGTTAATTAGTTTGTGAGATGTGAAGGATACTTTGTAATAAGAATAGTTTTTTAAAAATGTGAAACAATTTCCAATCCAGATATGGACAATAAAATTAAACTGAATGTGAACTGTTTGGTAAAAGACACAGTGAGATTTGAATGCTATGAAACTTTTTCTTGGAAAAAAGTCTTTTTTGATATGTATGTGAATGACCCCTTTTAAATGGTAATTATATGTACTAACGCTTGAAATGATAAGTCAGCAAAAATAAGTGAGTGGTTTCATCATATGTTTTATTTCAATAGTTTACTACACATACTTTTTGATAAATCACAATAATATATTTTATCCATATGAACTAAAAGGCAATACTTTGAATAATAGAAAAATTAAATTCCCCTGCATTATAGGGTATCGAACTCTTTCAACTAATTTTGCGAGCTAATGAGCCATGATATTTTTCCTTGAGAAACATTTTTAGCAGCATGAAGTAAACGTAGGTGATAATTAGGTACACACAGAGGCATGTACTGATGTATTAATGACAGCACCCTTCTACAGAACTTTAAGATGTTTCACGAGTGGGACATCGTCTATCTTGAAATTACTATGGAGAAATTAAGGATTAGTTTCTCATGATGTTAACGAATTTCTTTAATCCGCTCGGGGTCGGCATTTGGTCTTATGGTGTGTGTGTGAATCTGGGGTAGAATGCATCGTATTGTTGTAAAATTTGAATTAACGTGGACGTATCTTCCTTTCTCACTGTCATATCGTAGGAAAAGTTTTGAGTCTACACTTTGTTCTCCAAAGGATTCAGATGTGTTTGGTCACGTACAAGCGACTCAGGAAGAGTTCACTGCAGGAGGCAGAGTTTCTAGGTGTTCAAATTGGGTCCCAGGATAATAAGTCACTGTGAAAGGCCTTGCTTCTGTAGTTTTCTTTCTCCACTTTGTCCCTGCCTGACACGTACCAGAGGCTTGTGTTAGAGCTCTTAAAAGGATAGATGACAACAAAATATGTGGAAAAATGGTTTCACTAAGGCTCTGTGAGATTTTGCAAGTTTAGGGCAGCCTATACAGGGTAACCATGCCAGGTATAATATAATGACATGCGGCCCAGGGATCAGGTGTCATAAAATGATAACCTTTGATCAAGCTAATATCTGAAAAAGGAGTGGGACTCCTGAATAATGAGGCACATCAGCCACATCACAAACAAATTAGAAAAAGATAGTATTTTTGTCACTGGCTTTATCTCTGAAAAAGATACCGTTGGCTACACTGGCCTCTTTCTGAGTTTTGTTACAGATATCTGAGATAGAAGCACAGTCAAGGAAACCTTGCTTTATAATTATTTATGAGGACATTTTAATCTGTTTAACATATAGCCTGTACAACATAGGTTGTGTGTGTATACATATGTACATATGGATGCACACATTTATATGCATATATATTTGTATACACACACATCTGCCTGGTCTTCTAATTAAAGGGGCTGAAACCCAGTTTCAGGCATAAAAATTATCACTGACATCACAGTGCTTCAGAGAGTGTCAGTAAAGCTGAGGGATAGCGCTGTGCTTACAACGCAAACTGGGTGTCCTGTGTGGAAAACAAACAAAAATTGTCAAATATCAAATATCTAAAATACCATCCTTCATACATTGTTAATTTTGTTACATTAAACTTCCCTCATTCTATTTAATTGGGTATTGAATCACTTTTTTAAATTCTTAAATTCTTAGTATTTCAAGCTCTTCTGGAGAAATAAAATGAATGACCAGTACAGAATTAAAATATAATCCTTAGCAGGCGCGGTGGCTCACACCAGTAATCCCAGCCCTTTGGGAGGCTGAGGCGGGAAGATCATGAGGTCAGGAGATCGAGACCATCCTGACTAACGCAGTGAAACCCCATCTTTACTAAAAAGAAAATTAGCCGGGCATGGTGGCATGTGCCTGTAGTCCCAACTACTTGAGAGGCTGAGGCAGGAGAATTGCTTGAACCCAGGAGGCGGAGGTTGCAGTGAACTGAGATTGCGCCACTGCACTCCAGCCGGGGTGACAGAGTGAGACTCTGTCTCAAGATAAATAAATAAATAAATAAATAAAATAAAATCCTCAAATGAATCGGCATTCTGATCCATTTTCGATTTTAGTAGTTGAGAAGATGTCCCTTTTCAAAGCATGCTGAATGGAACCGAGCAACTCAGATGTTCTACACTAACAGAAAAATTAGTACTACCTTTGACTTCTGATAGCTCTAAAAAACTATACAGCTACATTGGAGGTACGTGGGTAATAATATGGTAATGCTATCAAATACAAAGTCTTTACTACGTTCAAAATTGCCCTGAAGTTTCTTTTATCTGCTCCTTTGAACAAAGATTTCAGTCTTTTAGGAACCAACTCCACTGTTATAAAGCGTTCTGCTCGGACCTGGTACTGTGTTCTCTTTGAAGTGATTCACTCACTGATTTTGTGTTGATTTCCTCCCTTCTTATACCCCCGGGATTTTTCTCAGTTGGATATACTGAGTTTATAAGTCAGAAATTTCAAGGATTATTCCTCTAGGCTCTCAACCAATAAGCACATACGGCAGAACAGAGGGAAGCAACTGTTTCATCATGAGGACCATATTGTGAGTCCTACCTGACTTCAGAGCTAATTGCCTCTGAATTTTGCCGTACTTCCTTGTTACGTTCCTGTTCCCATTCAAATATCCATCTTCCTGCATCCCATGCCACCTGCCCACCTCTGCTTACCTACTACTAACACAGGAGGGATTCACATGAATAGGGCAGTGGTACTTGTGAAAATGCACCTGGAATAAATGCAGGGACGGGGCTGTGGAGCCTCTTGCTGCTCATACAGCCCAGGGTAAGATTCCTTGGGCTACATCCCACATCACCGTCCTGTATATATTTATTATAACAGAAGCCAAAATCTCCTGTTTTATTGCACTTCAGGCAAATGACCCATTCATCCAGTTGCTACTGTTTTAAAACACATTTCTCCATGTTTGTGTTTTCCATGGCCATGAGCAGATTGAGTGAGGGAATAAGAAATTGTGGAAATAATTTCTCATCACATATATCAATCTGTGTGAGTTTTCTTCCAGGCATGTTGCTGAGCATTTTATAAAACTGGTCGATAATTATACATGTAGTAAAAGGGCATCCCTCCGTACATCTTTGATGGGAATTATGCAAGAGAGGTCATCTCATTAAATTTGATCTAGCCTAAGGGTATCTTGGTCTTAAAAGGGTGGAAGTGAATTTTGCAAATCAGGCAAAATAGTGATGATATCTGGCTCACAGATGCTTCATTATTTGAAAAACAAACAAAACAAATGAGGTCAAATGTTAACCACTGAGTTTATAGACAGGATAACTATATTACATGTGTGAATAATGAAATAACTAGTCAGAACTTCTAAGCTGAGATAAAATCACAGTGTGAGAAAAGCCTGAGATTTCTGTAGAATTTAGTTGTGGCCAGTCACTTGATTCTAATTCAATCATTGTATTAGTCTGTTATAAAGAAAAAGAGGTTTAATGGACTCAGTTCCACACGGTTGAGGAGGCCTCATAATCATGGCGGAAGGTGAAAGGCACAAGCCACGTCTTACACGGCAGCAGACAAGAGGGAATGAGAAGGAAGCGAATGGGTTTCTCCTTTAAAAACCATCAGATCTTGTAAGATGTATTCACTACCATGAGAATGGTATGGGGGAAACACCCCCATGATTCAATTGGCTCCCACCAGGTCCCTCACACAACACGTGGGAATTATGGGAGCTACAATTCAAGATGAAGTTGGGAGGGACACAGCTGAACCATATCAATCATTATATTCAGAAATATATTGAACCCATCAGTTAAGTCAGTTCCTTAGTGTGTGCATACAAGACATGAGAAGATGTCCTTTTCCCTCTTCAAGAGTTTGCAAAGAGGAGACCCTATGTTGTCACTATAACATGGCATGTGGCTCTTTTTGTTTCATTTTTTTCCCTCTAACCATAAATACCTTTTGTTTTTTAGGGGGCCTTTCTAGTACACAACTGTGTTTGTGGCACAGGGAGGAGGGTGTGAAGGGAGAGGAGATTATCTATTAGGGTTTAAATCTTACACTAATTTAAATGTATTGATTTCATCAAGTCTGAAAAAAATGAATCATTTCAATGTTGTCAGTAAATAAAAAATTCATGCTGGGTTATATTACCAAAAATTGTGATGGCATTGCTTGGATATTAAGTCTATTTCTGGACACAGTTTAAATAGTTGATGTGAATTTCTATTTCGGAAAATATATAACTATCTTCCATTAATCACTACCATCAGGTGAGCGAGAATTGCCATGGACATGGGCCTGCCTGAGAGGCTGAGTGGGCAAGAGTAACTTGTAACCAGAAGTGAGTAACTCTCCCTCCTTTCCCATCTCACTGCTCTTTTCCCTCCACTCCTGTCTCCCTAAGTTTACACTCCCTAACAAAAGAGTAGCATATGCCAACACAGCCTTTGCTTTATGGGGACCCAAATTAAGACAATGGCATTAAAATTTATTTTGCACCTTGCACTTGGGTTCACAGCCAAAGTGCATTAAAAAAAAATAGCAAAATTGTGATGTGATAATTAAACTCTCCTCTGTGTTATTGAAGAGTTTCTTATCTGGGTCATGGTAAAACTGCATCATAACTGCAGTCTTATGGGTCATGTTAAAACGGCATATATCTTCTCACAGGGATGGAGACATTTATAACATCTGCCTGGCAGCTTGCCCATCCTTGATTGCAAAAGGGAATAAAAGCACCTTAGAGAGTAACAAAGATGACATGAAATTTTGAAAGAGAAAAAGAGAGATGGGATTGATTGAGAAATAATATTCTCATAAAAACTCAGTGTCATGAAAAAATCAAGGATTTTTAGCAAAGCCTCTTACAAATATACTCATTTCCATGGAATCAGAGCAGGCTCCTATGAAGCCTTCTGCCTTTTTAGGTTAGAGGTAGAAAATTCGGGTGCAGAGGAGAAACCCCCAACTATACAGCACTGCTCTGGGGCCTTGGGGATCTCCATACACATCCAGAGAGCGTCAGAAAATTGTGAAAGATGAAGGCTTGCACAGTCTCCGTCAGCAGCTTCTGTTAGGAAAGAGACGAGTGAGCCAGGCAAGGAAGAGCACCATGAACCCAGGGGCTGGCTTGAGTTGAGCAGTCCACAAGGCCAGGTGACCCACAGGCAGGTGCTATGTCTGTTATAAAAGCCACCACAGATTCCCTAAGAAATAATGGCTAGAATTTAAAACCATAACTATGTCTTAAGGCACATAGATACTAAGGTTTTTTCTTCCAGGAAGAGCAGTATAAATCTGTGTTGGCATCATGGTAACTAAAATACCTGATCACGGTCAGAGAAGGTTGGGGCCAAAGGTTTCTAAAACAATTCCTTGTGACTCCTTGCTGCTGGGAGTGCAGGAAAATGTGCTACCTGTTCAGAGCAGACTTAGTTCTTAGAGTAACATTCTGCAGTTTCCCAAAAAAAAGTATTTGATGGTTTCGAATTCCAGAGATTCAAAGGAAGCTCAGTGAAGATTTCAATGTAGCCTCTTCATTCATCCTGCAGTCAGTGCAAATACTTTGCACAAAGGTTTCCTCAGGAAAAGTGGAAGGAAGAATCAGCTGAGGATGATGAGGTACAGGAGCCTCCTAGAGTAGATGCCAGACTAGCAGGTGTAGGGCAGAGTGATTTCACACTGCTTTGTTGCATGCATGGATAGATATCTACTATTAGAAAACGTAAATGATGATTGTTATTTTCCCCTTCATATTTGTGAAAACAATAGCCAGTGGTTTGTTAGGTGACAGTTAGATGAGGATAAATACTTTGAGACAAGAAAAACATGGTTTGTTATTATGGAACTGGGTTAAAAGGCTATGCTAAAATATTGAGCAAAAGTATAAACTGTAGTGCATTACAAACTGCCCAAGCCATTTTAGGCTTTCTTATCAGTATTACAAAGATAAATGGTTGTTTTCACATTTTCCCCAGTCAGATCAATATTGTATCAAGACTGTATTCGGTAATGCTTAGTTGCCTTCGAAGGGTTATTGAAAAGAATAACAAAAATGATGGCTGTGAACCAGTTCTGTAGAAATATGTGTGCTATACTAATGTTGGTTATTGTTATTGCTGTTACAATAATCGCTTTGATTTTATCCCAATCTTAAGGGGAAAATTTTAGAATATGAATTGCAGTTATTCTTAGTAGCCTAACTACAACTTGCGTGTTAGAGGAATCCCTTTTCAATCTCATTCTGCTCAGTCTTGCTGTTAAATACTTGGTGAATTGAGCTGAGATTGTGCTAATTGAATTTGTGGGCAATCCACAGCCAAGAATAAATGCTTCAGGAGAGAACTAAAGTATAATAGGTTTCTGATAAACTTTAGGAAATAGGCCAACTGTCCACTAAATGAGATTTCCTAAAGCTGCCTACAAAGCCCCAAAGCATAAAATAAAATAAAATGCCAAAAATAACAAAATGCATTTATCTCTGAGCAATATTATACGCACACACACAGAATTTTTATTCTTCTACATTTTCGCTAATTCTAAAGTCAAGTTTTCTGCTGCTCCATTCTCCTTTTTGTTTTCTCCATGTTTCTGCGTATTTCTCCTATACCAAATTTTCTCCTTTGTGACTCCCCGTATTTGAGTTAAAATGTGATTCTGCATAGATTGGATTAGCTATAGTGAAGAACAGCATGGACTATTTCAAGGAAAGCTGTCACGTGGTTCCAGGCTTAGTGCCACAAGAGGATCACCAGGTAAACGGTAGGCCTTTCCATGGATCATGGGATCAGGAGAGACCCACATCATGAGCCTGACACACTCAGGATCAAGGGAGGCAGAAACCACTTAGCCACCTCGTTTGTCTGCACCTCTAACATCAGTGACTTGATCGTTGCTAGTTCCACTTCTTGAATCATCTCACACTTTCCCTACAGCCCAAGATCATCACTTACATTTCAGTGTCTTGAGATATTGAAATTTTTGAATCAGTGCAGGATGTTGCCACTGAGTATTTGGTTATAATCCTTGACTGTCAATTCCTATAGCACTAAAACAGTTTTGGTTTTCTTTTTTAAAAAATTTTCATATGTGTCTAATTTTGATCTCACAATGTAACCACTTTTGTTATTGTTTTTAAGGGTTATCTTTCAAGTTCTTTGGCTAATGATAGCTAACACTTGCAATAGTGAGGCCATACTCTCAGGCATAATCACTAAGGTGTATGCAATCTCTGTCTCCTTTTTCACTAAATCTGACAGGTTCCTCCTATAATTATCTAAAACTAGTATTGATTAAGGTTTCTTTAGTCTAATGTGTTTTCCCAAAGAGAATTTTTTTTAAAATAAATGAGAATGTGTAGTAGCAAAACAATCCACCACCAGATCCCCCTTCACGGAAGGCTGTAATGCCGTCCCTGCTGAGGTTCTGATTTGAGAGAGAGTCTACAGCTGTCCGCCATCTACAGGGATAGGCAGCTTCTTGTGCTTTACTTCTGGACCAGAGCCAGGTTTCACACTTAGAACCCCTTGATTGAAGAGGAATGGGGTCTCCAGGAAGAAGGACCCCGTAACACCACAGCAAGTGGTTATAAGGAATGATTCTTTTCATCCTTCCCCAGAAGAACCTAGGATCATTAACTCAGCTTACTTCACACTGGAGAATGATTGTTAAAAATGAGGAATGCTGGTAACAGAGCCCGAGTTGATGTTAGTACCCAGAAACCTGAAACGGCATTAGAGTCCCTTTGCTCTAATGAGGCAATATGAGGGGCAGGGAGAAAATGATATTCTGTTCAACACCAGGCTCATGGTGGGTCCACACGGTCTGTTAACCCACTCAAGGATAATTTTTCCAGCCCTCAAACATATAATTGGAATAGACATATTTGGTATTAGTTACAGTCCCACATTGGATCCTTTGCCTACAGAATAAGAGCAATGATTGTGGGAAGACCAGGTGAATGTCCCTGAAACTAGTCTCCTATACAGCCAAAACAGTGAATTAGTATTGTGCCTCAGGGTGAGGAGGGGGAGAACAGAAATTAGTGCCTCCCATGGGATCTGAAGGATTATGTTCATATCTCTATTTAACTCAGCAGTCTGGCTCCTCCAAAACCAGAGGATCCTCAGGACGGCAAGTCATGGTCTGAATTGCAGCCTCCATGCTAGATCTTGTATCTTTGCTAGAACTGACTGATAAGACCTAAAGTACATGCTATGTGACCTTGATTTGGCCGATGATTGCTTTCCTATTTCTATCAGAAAAGAGAATCCAAAACAGTTTGCATTCACATGCAATATACAAAAGTGTCTTTCACAGATTTGCCTGGGACAATGTTAATTCTCCCTCCCCCGTTATAATATAATCTGCAGTGATCTGAACTGTCAGGATAACCCACAGATGATCACATTTATCCACCATATCACGTTAGAGCAGATATGCAAGAAGTGGCTAGCATGTTGGGGGCCTTGTTTGGATACATGGGCTTCAGAGGATGAGAGATGAACCATATGAATATTCAGAATTCTTTTGACATCAGTAAAAATTTTAAGCAGGAGTCACGGGCATGCCATGAAAATTAAAATATAAATTATTTCATCTTACACCTCCCACCATGAAGAAATTTAAGTCTCTTTGGGTTTTGGAGGTCACATAATCCACACCTGAGAATACCGATCAGGCCTATTTATTACTGACAAAAAGGGCCGCCAGCTTAAAGTGGACACAGGCAAGAAAGAGCTCTGCATCACATCCAGACTTTGGTGCATGCAGCCCTGCCACTGGGGCCACTCAGCTCAGGAGACGCTATGATATCAGAGTTTCCTGCAGGGGGAAAATATGCCATGTGGAATATATGGCGAGCCCGGTGAGGAAGTCACAGCACAGGCCCCCAGAAGTGAGGAGCATTGCCAAACCGTCTGCAGTGGAGAAGGATGTACCTTTGGAGAAACAATTCCTGGCCTATTACTGGTCCCTGCTACAGTAAGAGAACCTGACTATCGTACATCAAGTGCAGCATATCCTTCATGAACTGGGTCAGGGAACTGTCCTTCATGAACTGGGTCAGGTGGACCCAGAAAAATCTCCATCATCCGACGAAAGTGACACATTCAGGATCAAACATGAGCAGAGCCAGCAAGTACAAGCAAAACGCACAACCAGGCATCCCAGATTTCCATGTTTTCCTTCATCACACAGCACCTCTCTCTCATGTCATACTTATGTCCCTGTGGTGGAGGGGGGGAAATTTCTTGGAAATATCTGAGGAGAGGAAACAGAAAATCCAAGGTTGAATTATAAATGAGTTGACCTGGAGCGTGGATGCAATCCAGTATCACAGAAGAGCTACCCACTACAGCATTACTTAGGCATGGCCTTAGAACGCTGTGGCGACGACAAATTCCCACAGTGGGCAGAATTTCAGGCAGAAAAGTGGTCCAATGGTAGATTATATACAGATTCATGAACAGTGGCTAATGGCTTGACCAAGCTGTTCAGGAACCTGGAAGAAGAAATCTAAATTATCAAGGACAAAGACATCTGAGAGAGAGGCATGTAGGTGGCCAAATGGGCATGAACACTAAGTATGAAGATCACACATTAACATGTGTGTTACACATGTGTCTACAAGAGAACATCCACATATAAAAGACACTAGACCCCAAGTATACAGAATAACTTGGTTAATGGACATCTGTAAGCCTCTGTCCCTGGCCACTCCAGCCCTGGCACAAAGAGCACAACTACAAAGTGATCACAGTGAAATAAACAGAGGTGATGATTGGCTTCTACTTACCAAGTCTGGTCAAGCTATTTCTTCACCAAACGTCCAACTTGCCAGCAACAGAGACCCACACAAGGTACCCAAGACAGCACCATCTCTGAAGACGATCAAAAGGCCACTTAGAGAAAAGGATCTGTTTTACTATGGAAAGACAAACAGTGCATTCTCACAGAAGTAGACATATATTCCATGTTTGGGTTTGTCTTTCCTACTCCAAGGGCTTACAGAGTGCTTGATCCACTATCACAGGATTCCACATGGCATTATATCCGATAAGTGGATCCGCTTCAGAGCAAAGGGCATTTGAAAGCAGGATGGCATGGGATCCATCTTTCATATTACACAATATGCCCCTGAAAGCTGCAGGTACAACAGAACATTAGAAGGCCTGCTGACAGTAAAGCTGAAGCACCAGCTCAGCGGTGACATTTTATAAAGATGAGTCACAGTCCTCCAGAATGCAGCACCCACATTGCAGCAAAGACTTTAAATAGCACTGTGTCCCACATAGGAACAAAACATAGGTCAGACGCGCCAGGAGCGGAATCAGAGGTGAACCTGCTTACCGTCAGTCTCTGTAGGCATTGGGAGACTTTGGAATTTCCATTCTGGCGACTCTGGGTTCTATAGGATTAGAGATCCTAGTCCTCAAAGGGTAGCACTTTCATCAGAAGACGCAAGAGTCCTATTCAGCTCTAAGTTGTGACTGCTGCTTGGCCACTTTGAGTTCCAAGCCACTTTGGGTTCACTAGGAAGTAGCAGCTGAGCAAAAAAGTCACCAACTCGGCAAATGCAACTGACACTATCATCAAGAGAAAGCAGGACTTCTGTTCCACAAAGGGGCAGGGAGGACAGCGTGTGGGACTCGGGTGCTCTGCTTGGGTCCTCTCTTGTCCCTCAGAACTGAGAGAGGACAGTCACTAAGCTCATGTAGTGAAATCCATCCACGGACACCAGCTAGTTCTCTCTAGTGGCAGAGATGGCTCCAGCTTGAGCTAAGTCATCTTGTAAATGGTGTCTCCTGGTCATAAACAAGACTAGACAGGAATGGAAGTGCCCATCTATCATTGAACCTGAAAACAAAACATCAAACACAACATACTTAAATAATGT
>NW_012102221.1:1343953-1393521 GCF_000951045.1 Mandrillus leucophaeus | reverse complement strand
TCTCTCTCTCTCTCTCTCTCTCTCTCTTCCTCCCCCACTCCCCACCTGCCCCTACCCCTCTACAAAACATGCTAAATTTCTACTTCTAACTCTCTTTAGTAAATAGCCATGCACAACCTCTATTGCTGCCTGTGGCCTCCTGATCATAAGGAGCTCTGCGACTGCTCCTCCTCCTCTGCCACTGGGCGCCGGTCTTCAATGCGCTGCTGCTCTGCGTGTAAACACATCCGTGTCTAATAGCTGAAGCGACAAGAGCATGTAGATTAGAAGGATTGTGAAAACACAGATTCTTTGATGAACTTTTCTAGTCATGAGTATTTCAATTTCTTATTTCATGGTAATATAGTTTGGTTAAAAAATGAAAACAAATATGTAAGGAGGACAAAGAAAGAAACGTGTAACTTCTATTTTCCAAAGGTTCCATACATACCTTATGAAATGTTTAGTATCCATTTCTGTTTTGCCATGCGTATATTAATATCTTTAAACAAAATGGTTTCACTGAATAAATTTTGTTCCCAATTTAATTATTCTATTTCTCAATATACCTTGATAGTAAAGACATTTATGAATCACTCATATCTTAAGGTTCTTTCATTAAAAAAAAAAAAAAAAGAAAAAGTAGAATGGACTCCAGTTATAGTAAAAGGAAAAGCACTGTTAGGATATTGGGTAGCTCATAGAATCAGTCGAATTTGAAAACGGGTTGGGGCAGGAAACAAGGAAGACACAGCAGAGTTGGAAGCGGCCCTGGGACTCCTGCGGGCACCTCGCAGCCCTCCCTCCCAGCCCGCGGCTGCCCTGGGCCTGACCGCTTTGCCGGGGCTTGGAAATGGGACGCTGGTGGGGAAGAGGCAGCGCTGGCCGTGCCCTCGCGTGGGAAAAGGGCTGTGTCCTGGGTAGCAGAGCTGAGTTACCTTTCCACAGTCTCTCAAGTCGTTCGAAGGACCTCTGGGCCTTGAGTGCTTCTCGGTTCCTGGCAGTCTGGGGGCGTCGTGACCTTCCTGCAAAACGGCCTGAGGTGCGAGTGGCCCTGTGAGAATCGCTGTTGGTTGGCCGGGCGCGGTGGCTCCCGCCTGGAATCCCAGCACTTTGGGAGGCCGAGACGGGCGGATCACAAGGTCAGGAGATCGAGACCCGTCTCTACTAAAAATACAAAAAACTAGCCGGGCGAGGTGGCGGCGCCTGTAGTTCCAGCTCCTCGGGAGGCTGAGGCAGGAGAATGGCGGGAACCCGGGGGCGGAGCTTGCAGTGAGCTGAGATGGCGCCGCTCACTCCAGCCTGGGCGGCAGAGCGAGACTCCGTCTCAAAAAAAAAAAAAAAAAGAATCGCTGTTGGGTTTCTGGGGTTTTCGGTGAGGCGGACCGTGCAATCTGTGTTCTGTTCTGAGCCGTCCCCGGGCCTGGGCCTGGCCTTGGGGGCGGCTCAAGGGGCCTGAAAGCGACTCTTAACCTGAGATGCTTCGCGCTGACGAGCCGGGGAACACGCTCCGCAGCAGCTGGGAAGAAAGCTCGGAGTTCTCAGACTCGGGTGGTTTTCTCTCAGGACCGATTGGATTCTGCGCTGTGAAACTCTGCATTCCTTATCCAGGAGCACTGATTAAATGTTCCAACGCTCATAGCGCTGCTCTAGGAACCACACAAAAAGAATTATCCTGCCCGGTAGGACTTTGAAATCCAAATCGGAGATTTATTACCTACAAGGCCTCACCTGGCACCCCACAGGATGAGACGGGGCCTCCCATCCCCTCAGGGCGCCGCAGGCCCTTGAGAACGCGGGTTCAGTTCGCGGGACTCTTCCGTTTTCCTCTCCATGGCACTTAACCCCGCCATCTGGGGACAGAGCTGAGTGTACGCAGAAAACACACACGAGATGTACACTGTGACTTTATTTTGTTGATTTATTTTATTTTCATAGACTATGATACACCAGAATCTTTGCTTCCTTGGATTTGAACCAATGTTGTCCCAGCCAAGTCGCACTGGGTGGTTTTATACGGCCACAGCGACCATAAAGGAGTTTCTGTGGGCCTTGTCCGTTGTCACCATCACAGCGGTCTCACCTCGGCTTCTTGGCTCCATGCTCTTTGTGAGCCATTCAGAGAAAACCTGGAAGCAGTTCTTCAACAAGCTGCTGCCCTGCACACTCTACCCACGGTGGCTGCCTGCTCTGAATATGCTGATGTGACCCTGAGTTTCCGGAAATTCTTTTTTATATTATTCGCCCCATGAACTATAATATTATCTTGGAAATTCCAATATGTTGATACTCAAGCCTCATCTGCCAAGATTTATTTTTATACTTAGAAGTGGCGTACGCATTCTTTACTGGATGATATGTCCTGGTTTTGGTTTAGTACTACCGATTACACTATACCTTTGCTATCAATAGCTTCTTTCTCTCCCCACTGCCGTCACAATAGAAACCCAACCCTTCAGAAAAATCAGTGCAACCAAAGCATAACAGAATAGGATTGACGGAATTGTGGTTATCCAAGGAGATTTCAGATATTTCAAAAATAATATGGTAAGGTTTCAGTAATTTTGTGCCCAAAGTGAAACGCTTCTCTGCGTTGTGGATGCTCCCTCGGGGGAGGTGTTTTCTTTCATTTTTTGTCACGAAAGTTCATTATTCCTATGCCCAGGGTGTCTGCGTCTTTGTTCCTTTCTTTTCTTTTCTTTTCTTTTTTTTTTTTTTGAAGACGGAGTCTTGCTTTGTCACCCAGGCTGGAGTTCAGTGGCACAATCTCTGCTCACTGCAAACTGTGCCTGCCAGGTTCAAGTGATTCTCCTGCCTCAGCTTCCTGCGTAGCTGGGATTACAGGCACCCGCCACCACGCCCGGCTAATTTTTTGTCTTTTTGAGTAGCTGGGACTATAGGCACCCGCCACCACGCCCGGCTAATTTTTTGTGTTTTTAGTAGAGACAGGGTTTCACTGTGTTAGCCAGGATGATCTCGATCTCCTGACCTCGTGATCCACCCACCTCGGCCTCCCACAGTGCTGGGATTACAGGCATGAGCCATCACACCCCGCCCTCTGTTCCATTTTATATAATCAGTGACAAATAGTCTGAGGGTTGAGATTAGGGACATTTAGAATAATTTTTGGCTCCTCCATCTCCTTAGGAAAGGTGTCTGCCCTTTTCTCCTATTGGAGAGGGACACCGTGGGGACCTTTGAGCTGATTCAGGCAAATCCATGCCGAAGAGGTGGGCCCGTGCCATCTTTGCACAGCAAAGTAGCAGAAACCATTGGCAACTGGTGGGCAGCTACTGCTGGGATTTGAGAAGTCCGCCTATAACAGTTTTCAGGGAGAGCCTCCATATTCTTGAGCATGATTTCAGACTAAGAATAATAAGAATAATAGCCCTCAAAACGAGGGCTGTGGCTCTTCATCATACTAGCTCTGCTGTCTGGTGTCAGCGATCCGATACTGCCACCAAGCCGCCCAGTGCTTTATGAATAGGATGAAACTCTTCAGTGTGGAAGCCTCAGACAGCACTACTCCCTACACCGTCCTAGAGAACAATGTCAAGATTATTTACGGTCTTTAAAGGTACAGTAAGCCTTTTCATTCCATCTTTAAGATAAACAAATAAATCACAAGCACTTTGGGGTTTGTGTAAACAGATACAAAAGCAACATAAATTACAGACAGAAAACTTAATTTATAAATAGGAGCTGTAAATAAATTTAATAATCGATAATCATAAGCAATTTCAAAATGAAATAACAGGAAACCCCCACTAGAGAATATTATGCAAATTTTTATTAAATTATCCATTCTATTATACCTCACTTCAGTTCTTAAGAATGTGTTTTTCTTATCCATAATCATAAATAGGGAGACAAAGGGAGATAAACTCATTTCCTCATTTTTTTATTAAATTCACCTTTCCTCCTTGGGTGGAATTTTATGAGTATCTAGAGTGTCTGTTTTTCTCCCAGCACACTGAAATGTTTATTGTATGGCTATTTACTTAATCAAGCTAGACCATTTTTCTATTAAACTCACTTCAGTTTCACAGTTATCCAAAATATACCTCTACTTTGACTTTTTGATCTATTTTAAACTCTGGCCTTATTTGAAAACTTAAAATAGTAGTCAGCTATTATTTTTAAGAAATACTTCAGGTAACCATCAATATTTAACAATATATAAACCATTTAAAGAGTCACGTGCCTTCTCATTGCAATTTTGAGCACCTAACGTGTGCTATTAGAAAGTATAGAATGAGGTCAGAGTAATGACGATCAGAATAACTTGCTGTAGGAAAAAAAAAAAAACTACTTTAAAACTATTTTTAAAATATTTGAAGCCACCAGCAAATGGCTAATATTGGGTAGACAATGGAGGGAAAACAACCCTTGAAAGAGGCGGACTATACTGGGTGATATTTGCATTTGTGTGGTGCTTTCCCTGAGGGCACCCCCTTGTCCACATCATATGGGACAGCCAGGATTTAAGAAGATAGCCACAGTTTACAAGCTTGAAAAATCAGATAGCAGTTAGAGGTCTGACTTTGGGGCTGTTATAGGAGCCTGAAGAGAAGGTATAAAATGCCAGAAGACAGGAGCAGCAAAGGTGGGAGCCCCTCAATTATACATGTGAACTTCATCTAAACTTTCTCTTTGACTGCTTGTGCACAGCATGGCGACTGTGATTAACAATGCTACGTTGTACAGGTAGCCCCTGCCTATCTGCAGAGGTGCGTTCTATGACCCCCAGTGAGTGCCTTAAACCCTACGTACTATCAAATCTTGCATACAATATGCTACATTTTTCCCCTCTACTTTCACACCTATGATGAAGCTTAATTTATGAATTAAACGCAGGAAGAGACTAACAACAAGAACTAATAATAAAATAGAAAAATTGTGCCAAAATAAAAATAATAGGGAAACGTTTTCAAAATTTACTGAAAAACAAACATATGGATTCAGGGCACTCAGCGAGCTTCAAGCAAGATTGAAAAGACAAAACAAAACAAATGAACCAACAGAAACAAAAATGAGATAAATCAAAGTCAGACTGCTGAAAACCAAAGATGGGAAGTCTTAGAAGTAGCCATGGAAGAAAAACATGTGAAACGTCACCGGTGGTGAAACAACAGGTACGTGAAGGCTGATTTACAGAATTTCTAAAAGAGTAGATGGAAAAAATGAGGGTAACATCTTTAAAATATTGGAGAGAAAAAAAAAGCTGTTAACCCAGAATTCTATCTCCAGTGAAAATGTATTTCAAAAAAGAACCAAAAAAGACCAAGTGAGATGTTTTGAAATAATGAAAAACAATTTGTTTCCAGAAGACTGATACTATAATAAATACAAACAAAGTTCTTCAGACTGCAGGGAAACAATGCCAGATCAAAATTTGGATATTCAGAAAGGAATGAAGAATACTAGAAATCATAAATATGAACTAAATATAAAAGAATATCATTATATGCTTAAATCCTTGATTTATTTAAAATATACCTAACTTTTGGCCAGGTGTAGTTGATCATGCCTGTAATTCCAGCACTTTGGGAGGCCAAGGTGGGAGGATCATTTAAGGATCCTCCAGGGGTTTGAGACCAGCCTTGGTTTGAGACCAACATAGCAAGACCTCATCTGTGGAGAAAAAATATTTTTTAAAAAAGTAAAAACAATTAGCTAGGTGTGATGGCACATGCCTATAGTCCCAGCTACTCATGAGTCTGAAGTGGAAGGATCATTTGAGCCTAGGAGGTTGAGGTTGCAGTGAGCCATGATCATCACTGTACTCCAGCTGGATCCTGTCTCTACATAATAATACTAATAAGAATAAAATATACATGACTTCTTAAACAAAAATTATAGTAGTGTTTGATGGAGTTTGTAACCAATACAGGCATACTTTAGAGATATTGCAGGTTCAGTTCCAGCCCGCCTTAATAAGAGTATCACAATAAAGTGAGTCAAATAATTTTTGGTTTCCTGGTGCATATAAAAGTTATCTTTACACTATACTGCTGTCTTTTATGTGTGTGAGAGCATTATGTCTAAAAAACCCAATCTATATGTGTTAATTTAAAAATACCTAATTGCTAAAAAATGCTAATAATCACCTGAGCCTTCAGAGAGCTGTAATCAGTTGGCTGGTAAAGGGTCTTGTCTCGGTGTTGACGGCTCTGCTGACTGATCCGGGTGATGGTTGCTGAAGGTTGAGGTGGCAGTGGCAATTTTAAGAAAAACTATGAAATTTGCCACAGTGATTCTTCCTTTCATGAAAGATTTCTTTGCAGCATGTGATGCTATTTGACAGGATTTTACCTAGAGTAGAACTTCTTTCAAAACTGGCATCAATAATCTCATACACTGCTACTGCTGTATCAATTAAGTTTATGTAATATTCTAAACCTTTTGTTGTCATTTCAACAATGTTCACAGCATCATTACCAGGAGTCATTTCCATCTCAGGAAACCACTTTCTTTGCTCGCACATAACAAACAAGTTCGTTTTATCATGAGATTGTAGCAATTCAGTCACATTGACTTCTAATTCTAGTTCTCTTGCTATTCCCACCACATCTGCAGATACTTTCTCCACTTTAGTCTTGAACTTCAAAATCATCCATGAGTTTAGGAATCAGCTTCTTCCACACTGCTATTAATGTTGATATTTTGACCTCCCCCCATGAATCATGAATGTTCTTAGTGGCATTTAGAATGATGAATCCTTTCCAGAAGCTTTTCAATTTACTTTTCCAAGATCCACCAGAGGAATCACGATCTATGGCAGTTATAGCCTTATGAAATGTATTTCTTAAATAACAAGACTTGAAAGACAAAATTACTCCTTCATCTATAGGCTACAGAATGGATATTGCATTAGCAGGCAAGAAAACACATTAATCTCCTTGTACATCGCTATCAGAACTCTCAGATCGTTAAAGTACCCAGATGGCCCAAAGCAATAGATAAATTCAATTGAATTCGTATCAAATTACCGATGTCTTTTTTTCATAGAATTGAGAAAAAGATCCTAAAGTTCATACGGAACCAAAAAGAGTCATAATAACCAAAGCAGTCCTAAACAAAAAGAACAAATCTAGGGGCATCACCCTGTCTGATATCAAATTATAATCCTAGCCTATAGTAACTAAAACAGCATGATTTTGGTATAAAATAGATGCACAGAGCAATGGAATGGAATAGAAAACCCAGAAATAAAGCCATATACCTGCAACTAAGTGATCTTTGACAGAGCTGAAAAAATAAACAATAAAAAAGACACCCTATTCAGTAAATGGTACTCGGAAAATTGGCTAGCCACATGCAGAAAAATAAAACTGGACCACTGTCTCTCACCATATACAATAATTAGCTCAAGATAAATTAAAGACTTAAATGTAAAACTCAAAACTATAAAATTCCTAGAAGAAAACCTAGGAAAAACTCCTCTAGATGCAGGTCTAAGCAAAAATTTATGACAAAGACCCCAAAGCAAATGCAACAAAAATAAAAATGATAGATCAGAATTAATTAACCTAAAAAGGTCCTGTACAGCAACAAAATAATCAACAGAGTAAACTAACCTACAGAATAGGAGAAAATAATTGCAAATTTTGTCTTCAATAAAAGACTAACATCCAGAATCTATAGGGAATTCAAACAACTCAACCAGAAAAAACAATCCCATTAAAAGGTGGGCAAAGGACATAAACAGAAATTTCTCAAAAGAAGATATACAAGCAGCTAACAAACACATGAAAAAATGCTCAACATCACTAATCATCAGGGAAATGCAAATTAAAACTACACTAAGGTATCACTTTACACCAGTCAGAATGACTACTATTAACTAGATGCAGACAAAGGGAAAACTTGTACGCTCTTAGTAAGAATGTAGATTGGTTCAATCTCCGTGGAAAACACTGTGGAAATATCCAAGGAACTAAAAATAGAGTTTCCATTCAACCCAGCAATCCCACCACTGGGTATCTAACCAAATGAAAAAAATTATATAAAAAGACAACTATACTTGTTTGTTCATTGAAGCACTATTCACAATAGCAAAGTCACAGAACCAACCCAAGTGTCCCATCAACAGTTGAGTAGATAAATAAGATAGATAGATAGGTAGGTAGATAGATAGACAGACAGACAGACAGACAGACAGATAGATAGATAGATAGATAGATAGATAGATAGATAGATAGACAGACAGACAGACAGATAGATAGATAGATAGATAGATAGATAGATAGATAGATAGACAGACAGACAGACAGATATCATGGAATACTACATAGCTGTAAAAAATGAAATCTGCCTTTTGCAGCAACAAGGATGGTGCCCTTCTGAAAACTGACTCAGAAGCAAAAAATCAAATATTGCATGTTCTTACTTATAACTGGGAGCTAAACAATGGGTACACATGGACATAGCCATGGAAATAATAGACAATTGGAACTCCAAAAGGGGGGATGGAATAGAGGGGTAGAGGGATGAGCTTTGAAAGATTACCTGGTGAAAACAATGTTCAGTATTTGAGTGACAGTTACACCAGATGCCCAATCCCCAGCATTACACAATATACCCATATAACAAACATGAACATGTATTCATTAATCCTAACATTAAAAAGATAAATAAAATATACTGGAAAAAAAGAACTCAAGTTACTAGGTGCTTTGTCAGTGAGCAGAAATATTTTGAAAGATTTTTTTTTTTTTTCTGAGGCAGTAGGTTTCAACAGTGGGCTGAAAATATTCAGTAAACCAGGTTATAAAGAGATGTGCTGTCATCCAGACTGTGCTGTTCCAGTTGTAAAGCACAGGAAGAGTAGCTGTAGCATGATTCTTAAGGGCCCTGTGATTTTCAGAATGGTAAGTGAACACTGGCTTCCACTAAAGTCACCAGCTACATTTGTCCCTACCAAGAGAGTTAGCCTGTTCCTTGAATCTTTGAAGCCAGGCATTCGCTTCTCCTCTAAGAAAGTCCTAGATGGCATCGTCTTTCAATAGGAGGCTGTTCTGTCTACATCGTGAATCTGCTGTTTAGTGTGGTCACCTTCGTCAATGATCATTACTAGATCTTCTGGATAACCTGCTGCAGTTTCTCCCTTCACCTTGCACTGTTATGTTAAGGAGATGGCTTCTTTCCTTATCTCATGAACTGACCTCTGCTAGCTTCAGATTTTTCTTCTGTAGCTTCCTCACCTCTTTCAGCCTTCATAGAATTGAAGACAGTTAGGACTTTGCTATGGATTAGCCTTTGGCTTAAAGGAATGCTGTGCCTGGTTTGATCTTCCGTCCAGACCACTAAAACTTATATCAGTAATGAAGCTGTGTCTCTTCCTCATCATTTCTGTGTTCCCTGGAGTTGAACTTTCCCTTCAGGAACTTTTTCTTTGCGTTCACAACTTCACTAACTGCTTGGTGCAAGAGGCCCGGCTTTCATCCTAGTTTGGCTTTTAACGTGCCCTCTTCACTAAGCGTAATCATGTCTAGCTTTTGATTTAAAGTGAGAGACATGCGATTCTTCTTCTCACGTGAACACTTAGGGGCCATTGTGGGGTTATCAATTGGCCTGATTTCAACATTCTTCTGTCTCAGGGAACAAGGAGGCCTGAAGAGAGGAAGACAGAGAGAGAGGTGGGGGAACACACTGTCGTCAGAGCGGTCAGAACACACAAACATCATTTATTGACCATTTGCTGTCTTATATGCAGGCAGTTCATGGTGTCCCAAAACGGTTACAATAGTAACACCAAAGATCTCTGATCAAAGATCCCCATAACAGATGATAATTTAGAAGTTGGAAATACTATGAGAATTATCAAAGTAGGACACAGAGACATGACGTGGGCACAAAATGTTGGAAAAATGTAACCAAATGAGTTGCTTGATGCAGGGTTGCCACAAACCTTCAATTTGTAAAGCATGCAGTATCTGTGAAGTTCAATAAAGCAAAGCACAATAAAATGAAGTGTGCTTGAATGTATCATACATGGTAACAAGAATACAAATACCAGATTAATGCATGTATACAGACACAATGCTTCATATATTACATGTTACAGCACAATATTAACTGCATAAACTATAATAATTTAAGGATGCATATGGTAATCCCTAGAATAATTTCCAAAACTATATAATAACAATGCAAAGAATTGTAGCTAAAAGACCACAAAACAAAAACAAGAAACATGTGGGACAAACAGAAACCAAAGAGTAATATAGTGAACTTAAATCCAGCTGTAACAAGACTTACATTAAGTATAAGTTGACTAAGCCTTACAATTAAAAGGTATGGATTGTCAGACTGGGTTGAAAAAGAATAATTTTCTTGTTGCTTTCCTGTATGGAGACTACCAGTTTTAATTCATAGCCTTTGAATTATCTTTCAATGTTTCATACATTTTAATTCCCATTTTGATTTATTCTTTGATCCATAAATTAACCAGAATTGTTCTGACATTTACAATCGTATGAAAATGTTTTCCTTATCTTTGTGACAATTTCCAATTTAATTGCAGTCATATAATGTAGTCTCTGTGCTACGCATTTTTTGAAATGTATTGAAGTTTACTTTGTGATTTAATAAAGGGTCACATTTTCTTAATATACACCTGAAAGAACACACATTTTCTAGTAGTCAGTTTCAGGGTATGATACATTTCTGTTCAACCAAATTTTGGAATTTTGTGATTCAAATCTCCTATGTGTTTACTAATATTTGTCTGTTATCTATGGCTAAGAGAGGTATGTCAGAGGTTCCCAGCAAGATGGCAAATGTGTCCATTTCTCTTTGTCCATCTTCCAATATCTGCTGCATATCTGTGGAGGCGGCTGTTTACAGCCACCCACTCCACAGGAACACCAAAATATGGCAAAAGCACTGCTCCCTGCAGCCCTTCCCGCCGCCTTTCCCAGCTCTCTCCCAGGCCATTCCCCTCAGCGTGCAAACGTGCTGTCATTTCTCCCATGCGGAAACAAACCCTCTATGGACCCCACTTTCTTCTCCTGGTGCCAATTCTCTATCCCTCTGCACAGCAAAAATCCTTGAAAGCTGTCCATCCACTTTCCCCTTCCTCTGCTTCCTTTTCTCTTTAACCCAGTCCAATCAGTCTTATACCCCGACTATGCCACAAAAACTGTGACGTTCACAAATGGCGGTGCCACTGCTGCCTCCTGTGGTTACTCTGCAGTCTGTGTGCCATCTATGTCGTTTGCAGTCTCCGTGACGTAGGTGGGCAGACCTTCCCTTCCCCACTCAGCGTCTACGGCCCCAGCCTCCTCTGGCTTTCCTCCTGCCTTGCTGGCCACTCTTCCTCAGTCTCCTTTACTGGTTCCTCTGTGTTTCTCAGACTTGACATGTTTTGAGTGTCTCTAGTCCGGTCCTTGAATTTATTTCCTGTGTTTTCCTTTATGAAGATCTTATTCAGTCACATGGCTTTAAAATTGTCTACATACTGATTTCTCTCAAACCGGTAACTCCAACCTTATCCTCTCATAAGACTCCAAAGCCATTTATTTAATTGCGTTCTTGTCCTTGCCACCAATACATATCTCAAATTCAACAGGTCCGAAAATGAGCTCCAATGTTACCCTAATCCTCCAAAATAAGAAAAAAATAAACTGATCCCTTCGGTCTTCCCTGTCTCAGTTGATAGCAATTCCTTCCTTCTAGTTGCTACAATTCAAAATTGCAGTCTTCCTCAAGTCTTCTAATTGTCTCATATATTCAATCCATTAGCAAACCTGATAGCTCTGTCTTCAAAACATACCCAGGATTTTAATATACCCCTGTTTCTACCCACGCTTGCCTCTCTATGGTCTATTCCCATCACCAACATCCAGAGTATCCCCTGTTATGCTGGCCAGGTCTCATCACTTCGCTGCCCAAAGCCCTCCAGGGGCTTCAGGTCCCCAGGGAAAGGGCATCATGGTCTGATCCCATTCTGCCTCTCCTGTGCCCGGCCCTAGCGTCCTGCTACTCATCCCCTCACTCCTGATCAGACCACAGCCACTCCCTTATCACGCTGGGTACACACCTTAGGGTCTGGGTACTGTCTTGGTGCTCTCTGCCTGTTACAGTCCTTGGCAATAGATTCACGTCTGCACGACTAGAGCCTTTCTATTGGTGTCAAAATCTCGACTTCTTAGTGAGGACTCCATGAGTCTGCCTCCGCCCCTCCTTCCTCCCCCCACTGCCACAGCACCGGTTACAGAGATCAACTCTCGTGTTTCTTGTCTGTCCACCCGAGGACTGTATGCCAGAGTCAGTGCCTGACCGCGATTGGGTGCATAATCAATATTGAACGTGGTATTATCATTTTTCTGAAGTATCATCACACACAATTTACCAGTATTATCATCATGGAAGCTTAATATAAATACAAATACAAAACAAACATAATTTTCTGGAAACAAGAACAATAATGTATTTCTAAATTTCTACCTCTGATTCTGTAAAGCTGATGAACAAGACCATCATCTATCTATCTACCCATCCATCCACATGCATCCATCCGTATGTTTGCACGTAAGTAGCTTCAAATACAATTATTTTAGTTGACATGCAGACATTTCCTACTTAGGTAGTGAAATGAATTGTTGCTTAGGTGTTTATAATACTCCTATGAGAAAATTCTGTTTCATTAGTTTATATTTAAAACTCTCATCTTTATAAGCGATTTAAAAAATGTTATCATCTGCCTGGGATAGAGATAGGAAGTTGATTCTTATATTTAATTTAATTGCACTTTGTTGTCTTATTGTGAGGTAAATTACATGATATTATAATGCATCTAAATATCTGGGAATTAAATATTCATTAGTGTCTGTGAATCAGCATAAACCTGTATCTGAGTATTTTGTATCTTGAAAACACACCTCAAAGTAATACCAAATATGGCACTGAATCTAATGGAACAATAGAAAAAAATTAGGAGATAAATATAATGCAAAGTGTGTATTGTATTTGGATAATTGAGTTTTCAAAGTGTTTTATTATGAACATTTCCAGAGTCAAGTTCTAAAATGTTTATTATCACTGAATATGTTGATTGCAGAATTGAATTACATCATTAATAAAAGATGATAAATTTCACAAAATCATATAAAAGTTTTCTTAGTCTTTTCTGGGAACTGAATGTGTTAATGGTTTCATGTATCCAATAAGATTTTGTTTAATAAACTGAAGACAATTTTTGTGTTATTGGTCAATTTTTTCATACCTTTTACTTTTTCAGTCATTAATTTTTATTTAATTATCACTGAGTCCTAGAAACAATTCACAACTATTAAAATAAGTATGTTTTTCATGATGCCTCTTTATTCTCACTCTTGATTGCTTCACAAGAGTCTCAGGAGAGCAGTGGGGAAAGGGAGAGGTAAATGAAGCCAGAATCTCACCTCACTTTCCCTCCTGTTGAGTATTGGACAACAGTACTTGTGTGACTTGTTATAGCAGTCGGTTGCAATTTAGCACTTCAAATTAATGACTAATTGTGCCTAATATATTTTCCTGGAGATTTTAGTTGATGAAAATTGCTTTGAGTTCTAAAATATTTTCAGGGATCAATTAACATTAGGTAACTGGGAAAAGATTCTGAAATTGTTCCTGTGGTTAAAAAACAAAACAAAATCCACCTTTATTTTCCCAAATCTATTTTTAACTTTATATAGCCTAAAACACTCATAAGTAAATATTCCTTTATGAACATAAATAATAATATAGAATATTCGTTAAAAATATAACCATGTGAGGTATAAGTTAAAAGATATTTGGAAAAGAAATATGAATATTTTAGGAGCACTGAGATATTTTGGTTTTGGATTACTTGTTTTTTAAAAGTCTAATTCAGTTTGATATGCATTTATTGAACAATGTATTCGTTCATGGCATTATGTTAAGTGCTGACAAGATAAAGACGATGTAGTCTCTCCCCTCAATAAGAACTTAAAGATACTTCTCTTTGTTATACAAGTTCACCTCTCAAGTTATGAAATTAACCTCCCTGAAAAAAAATGTGACTAAAAGTTTACTTCAGACAAGGGATTTTGAGGGTTTGCACTGCTTCTCCTTGAGCATAAACTAATGGGTGTTCGTTGAGTGATCCATATTCTTTGGCCAGAAATTTACATTTGAGCTGTGAGACGTATTTAGCCCAAATTATAAGAAATAGCTTAATCTTTCTAACAAATCAAGAGCAAATATTTGGGTACGTTTTTTGCCTGAAACACGATAGGTGAAAAAGACATTCTTCTATGAGTTTTCAAGTATTAGATAAATCTAGCTGAAACGGGCTTCCAAAATTTTCTCTGCTAGAGAGAAAGGAAATGGAACAGCCACAAGGAAGCAACTTCAAGTATGAGAAAATCACTTATATGTTGAAACCCGTTTTTCAAATCCTCACTATGGATCAGTGATAATTTGGCAAACTTGTTTATTAGTAAGCTTCCTCTACACTGCAAAATCATAAAATGTAAAATTATAAATAGAATAATACAAAATGTGGTCTTGCTCTGTTTATAGTAGGAACTTCAAAATTAATAAAACAAAGTAGCTGTATTAAGGACATAACAGTAATGAAATATGTATAAAGTACACAAAAAAGACAACCAGATAGGAACCGTATTTGGACATCCAAGTATAAGCGCTATGGGTTTCAGTCTGTAACTGGATTTTCATTCAAGCAATGATAACCCTTCCCTGGCATCCAGTTCATGACTGAATGGCTAGTTAGATTCCCCAAGTTTAAAATGTTTCTTTTTCTTTTCTTTTCTGTCTTTTTTTTTTAAGAGATGGAGTGTTGCTCTGTCACCCAGGCTGATCCTCCCTCCTTAGCCTGCTAAGTAGCTAAGAGCAGGCACGCACCACCACAACTGGCTAAATTGTGGAAAAAAAAAAAAATAGAGATCTGGTCTTGTTGTGTTGCCCAGGCTGGTGTCGAAATCCTGCCCTCAATCAATCCTCCCACCTTGGCCTCCCAAAGTTCTGGGATTATAGGCGTGAGCCATTACACCTGGCCTTCTTTAGTTCTTTAGTCTTTAATGATTTCTGAATAGCCTGCTTAGATTCTCTCTAGCCAACACATGTGCACAGAGCCCAAATTTATGTACTGTAAAAAATGCCAACCCCCAAATCAATGACCTAAATTAAAATCCTTGCTATGCCCTTAGCCAGCTGTATGAAGATGAACAAACAGAATCAGTCTTTCTTGGCATTCCCTATCTGTAAAACAAGTTTGCTGAAAAAGTTTACCTAAAACGGTAGTCTTAGCCCTGGGCTGGTGTGCATATGGCTCTGTGTGTTTCCTCGTCTGCGGTGGGGCCAAAGGTGTTCATACAGCTATTCTGGTGATGCCGATGGGAAAATTCACAACAAAGGACTTTTGAAATGGATAAAAATATAAACATAAATGTAAGTTAAAAAGTTTCAGTTATCACATATGTATATAAATTTTTCTAATGAACTATGAGCAACTATCATTACTTATAATATGGTAATTACTAATGCTTTTATATCTGGAAATCATATGTAATATGTAATCATATAACATGTAAGATTACACACATTATAAATTACTATGAGAAGATTATATAAATATGGTTGTATATAATTAGAGTTGTTACATATAAATATATATTGTATATAATAGTTACTATATATACATATATATGTTGTATATGATAGTTACTATATACAAATATATATGTTATATATAATAGAGTTACTATATATAAAATACATATATGTTTACTATAAAAATAAGCAAATAGATAGCTCAATATATAGTTATTCTTAAAACTCAACAACTTTGGGCCGGATGCGGTGGCTCAGGCCTGTAATCCCAGCACTTTGGGAGGCTGAGGCAGATGGATTACAAGGTCAGGAGTTCGAGACCAGCCTGGCCAATATGGTGAAACCCCGTCTCTACTGAAAACACAAAAAATTACCCGGGCGTAGTGGCATGTGCCTGTAGTCTCATCTACTCAGGAGGCTGAGCCCGAAGAATGGCTTGAACTTGGGAGGCGGAGGTTGCAGTGAGCTGAGATCCCACCGCTGTGCTCCCATCCGGGTGACAGAGCGAGACTTTGAAAAAACCAAAACCAAAACCAACAAAAAAACTCACAACTTTAGAGAAACAAATTGTTTTTTGAAATTTTGCTTCCAGAAAATTGCTTATTTGCTTTAAACTAGCTTAATTTTTTGTTTCTGAACAAAAATTGTACCATGTGGGTGCTGCCCACTTCCAGCAGTGATTCTATACAAGTGGATTAAAATAGCCAACGCTTTGGATACAGAATGATACTCCATGGTTTTTCATGTGGTAATGTGCTTACTAACAATGTAATGAGGATCAACTGGAAGCCAGATCCTGTGTAATGTCAATGACACGAGGCTAAATAAGAAAACATTCCTGCACTTGAGCCATTCGTCGCCTGGCCCTACTGACATGCCATCTTGGAATAAAATCTCCGGTACTCACAAACTTGAAATCCACACTTGTTTATTATAAACTGATTATAATTCAAATTAAAACAAAATATGAAATTCCACCATTATTTTTATAGTTAACTTTGTTTCATTTATACTCAAATAATTCTCAGTTAACTGAAATCACATTAATTACTCAAACCATTCCTTTGAACACTTAGGGACTCTGCTAGACTGTGGGGATAAAACCAGCTATGCTCATAAGCCACCTCTTTGATGAAAAAACAAAAATGTTCTTATATGTGGTGTTTGCAAATTTTGTGGTATAAATACTCCTACTGCAGTTGATTTCAAATAACCACAATGTAACCACCAGCTTGCAAAATTCTTGAATATTTAGTGATCATCTCTCACAAGCTTGTATCAGCCAGCTTTAGCAGACCACTAGATAAATCATAAATAAGCTATATGATAGTCTTCATATATTAGTAGGGAGAAACAGGAAGACATCTAACAGAATCATTATTTTAGTAAAAGTTCTATGGAAACCCAAGAGGAAGGAATGCTAGTGGCCAGGGAAGGCTTTAGCAAAAAGGGGATATTTGAATTGTGTCTTGAGGGAGGAGGAGGACCTCCCCAGGGTGACAAAGCTTCTCCAGGTCGGGGTGGTGTAGAAACACGAGGATGGGATGTCTTGACAGAAAAGGAAATGTATGTAGAGGAAAGTGTATAGAGCATAGTATGTTTATATTTTGGAACAATATGAGATGACCAGAGAGATGGGAGGGGCCAGGAGAGAAGAGGCACATACAGTAAGAACTGAGGGGTCTGAGGCAGAGCAGCTATGAAGGCACTTGTGTGTTATATTAACGAGTTCAAGCGACTTTGGTAACTTCCCCAATTGAGCAGAGCAGTGCCATGCTGGGCTTTTCGTTTTAGGAAGAACACTCTAGAAGCAGTATAGGGGATGCTTTGGAGGTGAGAAGAGGGGTAGCAGGATGGCTTAGGAGGCAGCTTCAGTGCACTATGAAAAAATAAATGAAAGCTTGGCCTGAAATGTTAAGTTTGAGGTGCTTGTGAAGATCCATTATTATTTAAAACAAATCTGCCCACCCTGAACAACAGCCAGTGGGGAAATCTGGTTTTAATGATAACGATAATGATTTTTAACTACATAAACATATTCTCCTCAATCTGTTTTCGCTTTTCATTGTGGGACTTTGTTGTCAGCAGACAAATCTTATTGTCTTCTCTTTTTTGGTGTAATTAAGATGGTAAATTGTGTGGAATGTTCCTTTCTTGTCAAATCTCTATATTATCTTGCTTCAGTCAACTGAAAATGTATTTGACTCTAGATGTAGTAACAAATCAGATGAGAAAATAAGAACAAAAGGGCATATTTGATTCACATGCACATTCTGACTAGTCCGGCATTCATCAAATTTGATATTTTATGGAAATTCAGTGATCTTGCCAAATGTGTAAATAAAGTGTTAATCTTACTTTAAGGGGCAAACCATGTTTTGTACAAAAAACAAAAACTGCTCTTTCAGAGCTAATTCAGCTCACAAAAAATCTGTCTACTGTTCTTATCATACGTTTATCTCCCCATCTATATCTTTTTCCCCAGTTTTGAACTAACACTTGCGTATTTCTAATGTAGTGAAAATTATTTGTGCTCTGTTTGAAATCTACAGTGTCCCAGCACAATGCTGATGTCAGCACACATAGGTTTCAAACGGATGGGTCTTAGCTGGCTTCTAGTTCTTTGTGCCAGAAACGGATGGGTCTTAGCTGGCTTCTAGTTCTTTGTGCTGGCTGTAGTAAAGGTTCCATGCAGAAATGTTAAACTTCAGGCACTCGGTATCTTATGTCCTCATGGCATCCTGCCAAACCCCACCACAGCCGCTGTTTCTTTAGGACATATTAGCAAACATATGAGTGGGGGCAGAATCTGAACACCACTCAGGTGTATGCCTGCTTGAAAAGCTGCTTTTCTGCTAAGGATAAAAGCATTCATTTTTTATTATCAGAGGAGATAAAGACAAACTTTTATTTGAAGGACAAATTTTAAACCCGTGTGAAAATTATTTTAAGGGCATGTTTATATCAGAGCAATTAAACTAACGAAGTAGTATATTATGATGCAGTTACAAGCAGGTGATTTTCAGGAAAAATTGGTTCCCCACTGCCCTTTTTGGGTAAATTTAATATTACGAAAAAAATTTTTTGGTACTACTATTAGATAGGTAAAGTTCTTTGAAAGCCCCTTCCTGCCAACTGGAGGGTCCACGTCAGAAATTCCCTTCATCTGTGCCCCCTGGGCCTCCAGGCCTTTGAGTTAGTGACGCTCAGGAATAGAGAAGTGCAGAGATGTATGCATCACACAACGCTGGACTGGATTCACCTTTTTTTTTTTTTTTTAAATTTGGTGAATTATTTCTCTGTCACCCAGGCATGAGTGCAATGGTGCAATCTCTGCTCACCGTAACCTCCATCTCCTGGGTTCAAGTGAGTCTCCTGCCTCAGCCTCCTGAGTAGTTGGGATTACAGGCACCTGCCACCACGCCTAACTAATTTTTGTACTTTTAGCAGAGACAAGGTTTTGCCGTCTTGGTCAGGCTGGTCTCGAACTCCTGACTTCAGGTGATTCACCCACGTCGATCTCCCAAAGTACTGGGGTTATAGGCATGAGGCACTGTGCCCAGCCTGGATTCAAATCTTAGCTCTTCTGATTATTAGTTCTGTAACCTCTCAGAGATTCATGTCTTCATTAATCACATGAGAATAATATTGTTCAGTTTATATAGGTTTTGAGAGAACTTCCTAATCACCAGTGGAAAATGTTTGTCATTTAGTGAATACTCAAAATGTTACTTTACTTAGCAAGTATAATTACTAGTAAACTCCAGATTGAACGGAAATAATTTAGTTAAACTCTCTTGATATTTTCAAGTAGCTCACTTATTTTGTCTTCGCAACCACAACTTCCTTGCCCTTTCTCTTTGTATGTCCCTTATTCTATTCTTTTACAAAGTTACAGCAGTTAAAGCATGGAGATTCATTCTGGAGGAGAATCAGTTTTGTGTACTCTCCTATGTTCTCTGCTTGTAATAGAACTGTCTCCAAACTGCATGCAACATTGCAAACACACAGTGATGCTACATATGTGATTTCATGGGATAATATGATAGCCAAATTTTCAAAGCACAAGGAGGAAGAGAAAACAGTTAACTTTGTCAAGATAAACTAATCTTCAAATGACAAAATTAATATGTAAGCAAATGTTAGAAATAAGCAATTCAAGGACTGATTGAGAAGCTCATGGTCATTTTCTATGTATCTTGAAAAGCATGACAAACTAGTACGATATTCTTTCTTCTTACTCACAAGTGGAAACTTCTCCTACTGTTCCTAGGCTGCCAATTTTTTTCTTTTTTCCTTTGTGAACCAGAGTCCATTCTGCACTCTTTCTCCCTGAGGTACGTGTGCCTTTCCAAACCAATATCGCTCACTTTTTCCCTTGGGTTATTTTCTTGTCCTGTCTTATTTCTCCTGGTGCCTTAGGGGATCCTTTCAACACACCTCATAAGGGCCAGGGAGTCCAAGAACAATACTTACTTTTATTACCATGCACTCCATCCTTCATCCAAACAGTCAGTTCTAAAATATGTTGAACTTCAGGTTCACCAGTGTTGCTGGCAGGGACAGGGGAGAAGGAAGATTTGCCAGGGAGATTTCAGAAGCACACAGAGCAAGAAGGCAGGGAGAGAGGGAACGCCGTGTCTCGGCTTCTTACCTCCCTGTATATGATAAACATCATGATGCCAGTTTCTTCAGCTCTGGCTGGTGACAGTACGGGTTCAACCGTCCCATGCTTTCCCCATTCTGTCCCTTGTTTGTCATCATTGTTAACTTTGACTTTGGGCAGAGAAGACTTCACTCTACAAAAGCTCTTTACAAAGGAAATGGATACAATGAAAGAAGAGTTCTATTTTTTTGAGTAACATTGTGGAAGTAAAGAAGGTCTAGTTTTGTCTCCCTTCCACCTTTTCCGTTCTCGCTCTCATCTCTCTCAGGCACCATAGACCCATCAGTCTCCTTCCTTGCTACCTCCATCAGAGGAACATGAAGTTTTTCTTGCACTTGGCCCCACAGCACTTCATGTGTCTCTACTGAGAAACATATCTAGGACAAGATACAGTGCTTGCCTTACACATATAGTATCGTCAAGATTGCTCAAATCTAATTGCGTTTTTCCCACATACTAGACATAAATTACTTGAGGGCAGGGATTGAATCTTCTCATCTGTCTGTAGCTTTCAGCCCTGAGCACACTGCCCTGAGCATGGAAAATGCCCTATAAATTTTAGCTGAATTAAATTGACGAAGGCTGTTTTTGCTTTGGCAGATAAGGATAACGAAAAGTCCAAATCCATCATGCCAATCTCTTCATTAAAGTTCCCATTTCCTTAACTAATTCCAATTAAGCCATTAAGGCAAGTATGGCATTAAGGCAACCTTTAGAGCCAGAAGATAAAGGTGTAAATTTCAGTACTCAGTAGGGGCTTAGGTTTTCACATCTGTGAAATGAGGTAAGGCTGTCTTCATGGAAACGCTGTGCAGAATGGAAGGATTTCATGTACTACTGTGTATCCCAATCCCAGGAGGGTTTGTATGTAGAAGAGGAACTGGAAACAGCCCAGTACATTCACAATAGAGGAATAATCAATGGGTGAGGTCTCATTCCAGAAACTCCACTGGATCCCTGTCTCCCACATTTAAACATTTGATTTCCCTCTCAATTATTTTTTCTTATGTAACTTGAGATATTAATTACAAAAAGCGTGCAGTACATAATTTGTTGGGATATTTTCTACTAAGTGGGCCTAAAACTAGGCTTAATTGAGAAAGATTCCAAGATTCATTTTCCATGAAATTTTTCTGAGATAAAGCAAGAGAGCAAAGAAAGTAAGATTAAATCATAGAAAATAAGGCAAATATACATCACTCCCTACCCTGCTTACTTTTTATATAACGCCAAGATTATGAGCAATACAATGCCGAGAACCTGCAAATGAACAATTGGGGGTGGGTGTTCGCTCTATGTGTAACTCCAACAGGGAACATCTAACATCTTTTTCAAATACTTAAGCAAAATTAAGAATCATGCCCAAGGGTTGACTAAAGCTATTTTATTGTAAAGAATTATTCAAGCAGCTCTTATTCCCACTCAGTGAAGTCAGGACATTCTAAAACATAATCTTGCAAGCTAGGTGGAGTCATGCTGCCGAGGGGGCTACTGATAGGATATATTCTTGAAAATACTCCTTTACCAACCCTATAGGAATGCTGTGCACCCTTTTTGATTATCACAAATTTGTGTTTAAAATCTTCGTATTTATGTACTATGTACTTTGAATACATGAGCATGATACTTTAAATTTGCTGAAGTATTTGAAAAAGATGTTACAGGTATTCGCTGTTAGAGTTAAATGGAGAGTGAACACCCATTCCAAACTGTCCATTAACAAGTTCTCAGTATTTTACTGTGCTTTGGTATTCTTGAATATATAATATGATATAGGAACAGGTTAAATACATTAGTTCTTTGTTTTTGTAAGTAACTCATTACAAATGATTTGAGAAAATTAAGGTAAACTTTTACATTGAAAGCGTCCTTAAGAGATTTTTAAAGTCAATTGACCCCGAAGGTCCGTCATTTGGAAACGGTGGATTCTAATGCAGACACTGGAAAGAATTTTAAGGGACCTGTAATCAAATACTATATTTTGGCTGTTGGTAATTTACTGAACAGTTGACTTTTGGTAATTTGCACTGAAGGTGCTTTGATGTATAAGTAATCCTATTTTCTTTTCACTTACAGTTCAAGCACTTTGGGAAACACCTTCACTATTTCAGACCATTCAGGCAAATGATTGCTGCAATACCTCAGGGAACAGTTTATTCTTCAAGAAAATTTGGTGGAGTGTTTTTGAATTTTTGTTTTCTAAGGACCTCTGTACCGATAATCTAACATTTTAGTATCTCTCTATGTTTCTAGAATAAAAGATGCCGTGCACTACAGCCACCAATTCAAACACTCTCGTCACCCTAAGAGCTCTTGAAATTGCACCTGGCGGAAAGCATTTCCCAGCCAACTGGAAATAAGGAAGAGTTCCCTTCCCCTCATCCTGTTTGTTCCTGAAATGCTCATGAATCTTCATTTCTACCTTCAGAAAACAATTGCTAGACTGCTTGTATTTTCCTTAGCTGTTGAAGCTCCAGTGTCTAAGGATGTAAACATTTGTTTTAAGACAATGTTTCCTTTAATTATATATCTTAGAAGAGCAAATCGCCTACTTAACTCAATCCCTTCAGAGGTTCCCAGTGAGAATTTATACACCTGAGCCCTAAATGGAAATTTGGGGTCATTCAGTGTTTCTGAAGGGCAGGCAGGTGGATATCAAGTCCACATCTTTTGAGGCATTACTTTTAATTACTTTAAAAGTAAACACCCTTCCCGTTAGAGTTGTGTTTCTTCAATTAATGAGATAACAGAGCAGTGTTCCTAGGACACTGGCTGCTCCTCCGTGATAGCAAGTAAACTGCACAAGCTACATCTGTAATTGGTTTTCTGATCCAGCCTCAGCAAACACACATGAGTGAAGTTCATGGAGGGGATAAACGGATTTAGTTACCTTCACAAGCTACCTTCAAAGAGCAGCTTAATTTTGTTTCCTTATAGCAGCTTCCCTTCCCCCAGCCCATTAGAGCTTCTTGATTTATGATACAGTAGTTGCAGCTCTCCCAGTCAAGACAGGATTTTCTTCTGTCAGAAAATGTGGCTCCCAAGGATACCGCCCTGGGAGAGTAAATGAGATTCTAATAGTTCCAGATTATTACGAAAGGCAGGGTCAAGGAAATAACTTTTATTTTCTTTCTATTAACCACACATAGCAATGAAAATTCTCAATTAATAGGTTAATTTATATGATTTATAGTTCAATATGCAGAATATTAATCATGAGACATTAAAAGAAATGCTTCCTGTTAATATCACTCTTCCGTAGTATCTAAGTTGCTTTGTAAGCTACATGATTTGTTACAGTTAGGCAGGCATGTTACTGACGAAGGCCAAAATAATATTGGAAGGCCCCAAGGACCATTTGTTTTTACTAATGCTGTACAATTTTCTCTTGATCAATAACTAGAATTTGCTTCCTTGGTCTTCTAAAGTCAAATGCATTTACAGTGGGATCTGTTGCTATTTTCCTGAGTATTTTGTGTATCAGAGCCTCCTTGTAAGTGGTTTGCTATCAATAAATAATCAAACAACAACATACTGGAGGTCATTACCCTTGAAAAACCTCAGTGGTTTAGAAATTCAGTTCAAATTTTGTACCTTATTGTTATCAATACAATTTATGACTAAATAGCGGTAACATTACATGTGGGATGTCTACATGAACTAAGCACAGAATCTGTTCCCAAGATCTTGTGGTCTAAAAGGGGAAACCGACAAGAAGCCAGACCATCGCAACGCGACGTGGCCAGCGGAGCAATCCATGCAGGAACGTGCATCGTGACGGTGCCCCAGCGGCTGGGAGAGTCTCTGAATGACCTTTAGGCCAGCACTTCCTAGATACTTGGTCATTTTACTGGAACTCCTTAAGTTCAGTCACCGGTTACATGCATAATTGGAAAAGAGTTTTTATGGATGACTTTAGGAGCCATAGCAGAGAATTAGCTCCTAAAGTCATTATTGACTCTTCTGCAATCAGAAAAGCACCATGATTAAGTAACAGTCTCTGTGGCAAAGCCACCTAGAACAAGCAGATCTTGGAGTGGAGTGAGTCTAGAACGTGCAGTTAGCTTTTGGCCTCTGTGGAGAAGGGAGGTGCTGGAGCCACCCTTCACCCACACCCCAGTTATGTGCATTTTCATTTCTAGGTGCAAGAATGGCCCTGCAGCAAGAAAATAAAGTCTACATAGAAGATATTTTAATTTATAAATTTTAATCTAAAAAATGTATGTTATTCTGCATTACAAGTTGTAGGGTGGGATATTTAATCCCACATATTTTACTCTGTTGTGTATTAGAAAAACTAAGAAGATAATGCCCTAGATTTAATTCAGATGACTTAACATTTGAAGCTCTTATCCCATGAGTTCTGTTCTTTGCATGAGAGAGCCAGTACACACACACCTATGTTAATAGCAGCAATATTCACAATAGGCAAGAAGTGGGAGCAACGCAAATGTTGATTGATAGATGAATGGAGCAACAACATGTGATATGTACTTACAAGGGAACATTACTCCGCCTTAACATCATGGAAAATCCTGTCCCCATGCTACAACATGAGTGTACCTTGAGAACATTATGCTAAGTGAAATAAGCCAGTCACAAATTGACAAATACAGTAAATTTCACTTATGTAAACTATCTAAAATAGTCAAATTCATAGAAACAGAAAGTAGAAGGCTGGTTACCAGGGGCTAGGGGAGGAGGAAAAGATAAATTGTTGTTTACTAGGTGCAGAGCATCAGATTTACTAGATGAAAAGGTTCTGGAGATCTGTTCCACAACAATGTGAATATATTCGAACTATCAAACTATATACTTAAAAATAGTTAAGATAGTACATTTTGTGTTACGTGCTTTTTCAACAAAATGAGATCGTCAATCTACTGTTTTTACATTTTAAAATATTACTATATCAGAAATCTTGACTAGTGAAATCCACTGTGTATATAGATGTAGGCTGGAAGAAATATACTACAAAATAAGCAGTGCATGGCACACATTTTTGCCATGCAATTTTAAAAGATGATATGCAGAAAAGGCAATGAAAATACACCAAATATAATGATTTAATCCTGACCTGGAAAATGATTTAGATGAACTCTCTCTCACTTATCTGAAAATAAAACTGAAATCCCCTTAAAAAGGAAGTATAAGCTCACCAGTGCATGTAACAAATCTGTTGTTTGGAAAATCAGATCTCATAATTGTACTTGGGGAGGGAAGGAGGGGAGGGAGCGAAAGAAAGAAGGAAGGAAAGGAGGGAGGAAGAGAAGGAAGGAAGGAAGGAAGGAAGGAAGGAAGGAAGGAAAATAGAGGAGGGATAGAGAATAGAGGGGAGAAAGAAGGAAAAAATGTAGGAAATGAAGCCTGGATGCAAAACTTAATTCTTAAAGAAAGCTTTATGACATTCTCGTTATTCCTACAGAACCTGCCATTGTAAAGACACATATTGCAAATGACATGGAACTTACAAAGAAAGAAACTTTCCAAGATCTAACGTGTAGTTCTAGAAGCCCACGTATTTCATTCTCTACAAATGAAAACCAGACTGTTTTTATTCATTCCGCATTTTCCCCTAGAGATTTATTTGGCTCCAGAAGAGAACTATACTATATGCTTAAAATGATTGCTATTAATGTTGACTTTCAGACAGGAGAAACATTTGAGATGTAACAGGGAAGGACTGGCATGCTTCGCACACTGTAGGCATTATATTTGCTATCATATTGGTGTGAGATAAGTTTATTGCAAAATGCAGATTACCAAGTGAAATCTGGGTGAGTGTTTCAAGGCAATCTTGAGCATACGCTTACGGTGCCGGTTGAAAACATTTTAGATTGAGAATGAGAAGGACTTAAGAGAGCTACTCCAAGAAGTGTCTGTGAATATCAGAATGACATATTTAGGCACGTTTCGTTCTACCAGTGACCAAGAAGTGATTATCCTTTACATGGTCATTTCACTGAGAAAGACAACAAGGAAAATGGCTGAGAAAAGGATGGTTGATAATAAATAGAATGGAACGTTGGCACCACAGGAAACAAATCTAGAATTGGAAGGCTATGAATGTGCACATTTTTAGATTGAGGTGAATGAGGTTGTGGGGAAAGTTTGTGAGTTTGAATATCTCTTTGGCTCTCTATACTCTATTGTCTTTTAATCTATTAAAGAAAATAGTTTCATTATACTTTCTCCTTTTAAACCAAGGAGAGTTGTTTTCTTCTTTCCTGATGGAAGAAATCTGTCACATGATAGTTTGGATGTGTTTGTTTTTTTGGTAGAAAGACTCGTAATGACTAGATGACAAAACAGAGCAGCAGTTTCACATTCTCCTGCGAAGGACTTAAACAGTTGTTTTCTGTTGCCAGAAACACCCATACAGACTTAAGAGCAGACCATAACTTTCGTACTTATGGGCTTTAATAATGGAAGGAGTGTGGCTATATCTGAGGAAAATAGATTTTTTATCTTATCTTTACAACGCAGGTTAACTCTTTTAGTGAACTTTGCCTGAATTATTATGCTTTTTACTTGATTGCACTGTATTTGAAGATATACTTTGTATTTCAAATAGCACTCAGCAAATGTATGTTAAACATTCAGTTCTGGCCTGGGGTGGTGTCTCACACGTGTAATCCCAGCACTTTCGGAGGCCGAGGCGGGCGGATCACGAGATCAAGAGATCGAGACCAGCCTTGGGGTCTCAACAACCTTGGGAGACCAACATGGTGAAACCCTGTCTCTGCTAATAATACAAAATTTAGTTGGGCATAGTGGTGTGTGCCTGTAGTTCCAGCTACTCGGGAGCCTGAGGCAGGAGAATCACTTGAACCCAGCAGGCGAGGTTGCAGTGAGTCGAGATTGCACCACTGTACTCCAGCCTGGCGACACAGCAAGACTCCATCTCAAAACCAACCAACCAACAAAAAAACATTCAGTTCTATAATATTTGTTGAAAGCTAACACTATAGGAAAGGATGTTTTGTTTATGAAATCTTCTCACTTTCTATTTAATTGCTAGAAAATTACCTGACTGACAGAACACTTTCTAGTGTTTTTTCTTAGAATTACAGAAATCACAGAATTGAGTTTTTTCCATTTAATACAAGCTAGTGTAAATCTTGACTCCACTCAGAAAGTAAGTAGCAGTGTTCTAGGTATTTACTATCATGCTATCTGGAGAGTAACTCATACTTGTCCTGAACAGAAAAAAAGACAGTGGTAATACAAATAATATGTTGTGTACCACTTTTAACTTTTCAATTTTTTCTTGTGTGACTTTTAATTCTTACAACAGTGGTGTAAACTAAGTTGGGCGTATGGTGAAAATCAAAGTGTTTAAATGTCTGAGCTTGCACACATATGTAGTCACTAGGGAAGCCAGGATTTTGTATTTAAATGAGAATGTGGACTCAGCTAAGGCTCAGGGAAAAACAAAGGAAAGCTGATAATACACGCCAGGCGCACACACACACTGATGTCCAGATGCACACACACTGACAGCCAGGCACACACACACTGACGCCCAGGCACACACTGACACCCAGGCGCACACACACACTGACGCCCAGGCGCACACACACCCTGACGCCCAGGCACACACTGATGCCCAGGCACACACACACTGATGCTCAGGAACACACACACACTGGCGCTCAGGCACACACACACGCTGACACCTAGGCACACACACACACTGACACCCAGGTGCGCGCACACACTTATGCTCAGGCATACACAGGCTGACGCCCAGGCACACACTGACGCCCAGGCACACACACATTGACACCCGGGCTCACACACACACTGACACTCAGGCACACACACGCTGACGCCCAGGCACACACTGACGCCTAGGCGTACACACACTGACACTCAGGCGCACACACACGCTGACTCTCAGGCGCACACACACACTGACACCCAGGCGCGCACACGCACTGATGCCGCAGCGCACAAACTCCCAAGAGATTTCGCAAGTGATTTGCAATCTGGCTGTGTCTGTTCCCAATTTGGAGTTTGCATATATCCATACTTATGTTTGTAATCCCATGGTAGACTTTATCTTTTTCCCATTACTCTTCTGAATTCTTTACCCTTCTTGGATGCGAACCCTTTGTCATTTGACTAGTGACAGAGCAGACTTGCCTGCTTTAACGTGGCTGAGCATGGCCATGTGTTTGGCTTGGCACATGATCAGTGGATGGATGTTAGTCAGTGTGCCAGCTCTGAGCATCAGCCCTGGGAGGCAATGAATGCCACAAAACTATCCCTGTTCTTCTGGTCTTGGGTAGCCTGCTGGTCCAAGGAGAATGAAAGGCAAGTGGAGCATAACTACATCTAATATGAAGCTTGGAGCCAGCCTGGCTGACTCAGTCCAGGTCAGCAGGTTCCCAGATGACCCCCGCTACATGGAAAGAGTGCCGAGTGTGGTTTTAAGATGCTGTTGTGGGCTGTTTGTTTCCTGGCACTATTGTTACACTAGCTAATATCCTATGTATTATGTACTATCGGCAGCCAAGAAATAGTTCTAATTCATACAGGATTGTGAATCCTCATGCAAAAAAGCTCTTTTTCTTTTCCATTCTTAGGATATAGTAACGTAGCCTCTTGGATCCAAATAAAATAAGCTCAATAATATTCATTGTTACATAACAAATAGCCATGCTAAGAATGTGCCATCATAATTTAATCACACTATACTGATCATCAGGATTCTTCTTTATAAACAGAGAAGATAATATCTCTTCATCCCACCCCTTGGAATTCATGTGTTCATTTACTAGCTTATTCAATTAATAGGTGTTGAGAACCTCCTATTTTCCTAGAGTATACAACGGAATAAGATAAATCCCTTAATGACACAGGCTTCTAATCTATTAGGTGATAGAGGAAAAGGAAAGGCTACTTTTCAATACAATGAACACGATAATGAAGCTAAGTTCTTGGTAGTGTAGGTAGACAGTGGAGTATATTTTAGGCAGGGGAAGCAATATTTGAGTTGAGCCTTAGAGGATTGGAGAAGGGGAGGACAAACAAGCTTATATTCTCATAAGCTTAATAAGTACAACCAGAAAAAAATAACTTGACACTAGACAATCTGTCTTAACAATTTTAACCAAATAATCAAAGTTAATTTAACCAATAGTGAGACAAATGAACATCTTCTACCTCCTGATCTGAAGCACTGAGGACACAGTATTACTTATGCAGTGCTTTTTGCTAAAAATGCATAACCTGAAGCTAATCGTGAGGAAGGATCTGACAAATCTGAATTGACAGACATTCTACAAAATAACTGTCCTATACCCTTTAAAAATGTCAGTGTCACGGAAGACAAAGGGACACGGTGGAACTGTTCCGGATTAGAGGAGACTTAAAGAGCACGATAACACATTTGCTACGTAGAACGTTATTGGGACAATTGGCAAAATACGAATAAAATCTATAGGGTGTATAATAGCATTGTATAAATGTTGATTTTCTAATTTTGATATTTGTACTATGGTTAAGAAAAAGAATATTCTTGTTTTGAAGTAAACACTAAAGTATTGAGAAGAAAAGGGGAAAAATGTGTGTGGTGTGGTGTGTGTGTGTGTGTGTGTGTGTATCAGAAAAACCAACACTTCTTCCTCCCGTGTAGTCGACACAACAGAATGTTGTGTGACCAAAGTGTGGTGGATTTTTCTCCAAGCCAACAGTTCATTCTCCAGCAGACACCAACTGGGTGTCCTGCAAGTTATCTTGATCCTGACGGTAGCCAGAGTCAGTGCAGAACCCACAGGGGAAGAGCCCGGTCTTGTAAGATGCCCCCACTTCAGCTGCCCATCACAAGTCCCAGGTGGCGACCTTGTGTCCTGTGCTTCTGACTGCCCAGCTATCCACAGAGTTTTCCGGACCCTCTCCTCAGGTGTAACAGTTTGCAAGAACAGCTCATAGAACTCAGGAAAACATTTAACTTATGTTTACCTACTTATGACGAAGATACAGATGAACAGCCAGACGGAAGAGATGCACAGGACAAGACATGTGAAGGGGCAGAGCTTCCATGTGTCTCTGAGTGCAGCAACCTCCAGGCCCCTCCGCGTGTTCAGCAATCCGGAAGCTGAATCCCAACCCCACAGTGCAGGGGTTTTTATTGAGGCTTCATCACGTAGGAGTGATGGGTCATCAACTCCATCTCCAGCCCTTCTCCCCGCTTCCTGGAAGATGGGTGATGGGGCTTAAAGTTCTAAGCTTCTAATTCTGGCTTGTTTTATTCTGAGGGCTGGTGCACCCCACCCCTAGGAAACCCCCCAAGATCTGTTGCATTCTAATAGAAGTGCTCCTGTCAATTAGGAAATTGCAAGGGATGAGAAACTACATCAGAAACCTGGGTCAAAGAAAATGATTAAAACAAAAAAGGCATCTACCACCCTCATAGCTCAAAAAATCAAGAGAGTTTTAGGATCTCTGTGCCAGAAAACAGAGGACTGAGACCAAATATTTATTTTGTATTGTATCACAACGTCACTGTGTGTGTGTGTAGGTGGACAAAGAGGAAGAAGAAGGTGGATAGAGCAAATGTGGAAAAACATTAATATTTGAGGAATCTGGGTAAATGATGTATGGGAATTTCTTCTACAATTCTTGCAACTTATGTGTGATTCTGAAATTATGTCAAAATAAAAATTAAAGTAAAACAAGACAAAAGGGTTGATCCTGGGGTAAAATGATGACAAAATTAAAGGTACCAGAAATAGTATGTATAAAGTCATGGGTACATGCCCAAACTTGACATGGAAAAATAAAGACTAATGGCTCTCTCTTTTCTGCATTTAGATGTAGCATTTTACTGTAGGATTAGAATACTGACTTTTCTACATGAAAACAAAACTCACAAAATTGGAATGGGCTCTGAGGGTTGTACCAATGTCAATTTCCTGGTTTTGATATTGTGCCATAATTACATAAGCTGTTACCGTTGGGGGATGCTGGGTGAAGGGCACACAGGACCTCCTGGACTTTTCCTTTTTTATAGATTCAACTTTCTGTGAATCTATAATTACTTGAAAACGAAGGGTTGGGTTTTTAAAAAATACTTTTCTAACTCCCCCACACAAAAGAAAGCTTATTTTGTTAACCTCATATTGGTGTGAATAACTCCATGTACTGAGATTTTTACCTCTAAACACGACTGAGATTTTTCACATTTATGTTAGTAAAAAATTTAGCAAATTTAAATTTAGTATAAAATTTCCAAGAACCATTTATTTAATATTCCATTTTAGGATAGCAGAGATTCTCTCCTTGACTCAACTCCAGCCAGCCTCCCCTGAACTCTCTTCTCCACTAGGGCCCGACCTTGGCCTATCAAGACTTGAGCAAACACTAGCATAGTTTCCCACAGCTGAAGGCCGCAACCCTCAGGTGACCCCAGTCCCCCATAAGTGCCTGCCTGAGCAAACTCAAGGCTGCCAGAAGAATTGACTGCTCATTCCAACCAACACCTGAAGCTGCAGCCCCTGCTTCCCAGCCTCTGTGTAAGGGCAGGAGCCTAACGGTAACTCGTGTCCAGCTTTGGCAAAGAGTAAATTTTATTTTTATTTGCTCTGTCGCTATGGCATCCACATTAGCCATAGTGCTGCAGGATTTCACATTTCAGACAATCTCAAGCAAAATGTAATCACAGCTCCTGTGAATTGTCCATCTGCTGCACACCAGATACTGTGCTTTCCTTTATTCCCGTCCATGCCTCATCACAGCCCCACAAAAAGAAAACAACAGCAACCCCGTGCACAGAGCAAGTGGCTTGGTGATAGGGCTGGTACACGGCGCGGGAGACCGCGGACCCGGCGTGGCACATCGTGGGAGCATCATTCCGCGCCGCTGGTCAGGTTGGCCTGCACGAGCGCTTTGTGTGCCTCCAACTGCTGTCACTTCCTAAGAAGCTCAACAATGGTCCATGGAGGAAATTCCAAGGCCGATCATATTAGAGCTTTACTTAATTTTTGATACTTGATGGCTGATAGCCTTGAAGCCTGACCTCGCCCTCCTCCTCTTTGCTCCTATCCAGGCAAGCTGATGAGACTGTCTGGGCTGCTCTCTTTCGGCACCCACGGGAAGGCTCTGCCCCACCGGAGAACCTCACCCCAGCCCCACCTTGGAACCATCACGCCAATCTCCTTTCCTGGCTCATTCAAGCCACTTTTGGATCTGCTTGGGAATTGCTCCCTGATCTCCCCAAAAGGTCTCATTATGCAAGAAATAAAGCTTTTCCTGTTCTCTTGATGTATGTGTGAAATCACCAGTCTCGACTCTCAATCAGATTTTGTATGGGGAGTCTCTCGTACCTATTCAGAGTGGCAGCAAAAAGATGAGCCACTGAAATGTTTAAATGTAAAGAAATCTATATTTTCAATTCAGTTAATCTTCAGGCCATAGAATATAACTTGTCTCTCATATGGAGCTTAAAGTTAGCATTTAGTTGACATAAATGCTCCAAAATTCACTGTACATGTTGATACTAATACGTCCCATACTGTCCAGTAACTAGGCACATTTCTACTTTCATTCTCAAAGATACAAAGATTTCTGGTTTGTAAAAGTAGCTTGGAATGTTCTTTCTGTGAAAATAACAGATTTACAAAAACACATTTGGTGTGCATTTCTTCTGAGGGAATATATATTTCTTTAGAGAGCTTAGAATTGCTTATGAAAACAACATAAAACCTGTCCGTATTCTATTATGGCCCTATTTATACCTTCATTCCTAATAAATATTTTGCATTCATTACTGACTTTTGACTTTGGGTGTAATATAAAGAAAACATAAAAGTATGAAATGGTGGTTACAATTTTCAGTTTTAAAAAGTCATCTTCATGTTTCTTTGGAAAAACATGTCTCCTCATGAAAAGAAATAGTCAACAAGTTCATATTTTTTAGAAAAAGTTAAAAGCACATACTGCCAGAAAAACTAAATTCTCTCAAATTATATTAAGCAAAGACAAATAAACTTTTATGCATTCCTTGCTTTAGCATTCCCACAAATGCATACTTGCTTTTTTTAAAAAAAGAATAATGATCAGAGAGCACAAGAAAGTTAGTAGAAAGTAAAATTTTACACAGAAATGTAGCTGCATGTTTCAGTATTAACAGAAGTCCTGCAAGAGAATTACCATGCCGTATTTCAATATTAATACCAATAAAAGGAAATACCAGTTTTGAGAAGCAGTATAATAGCCCTCTGCTGTAATTTGGCCCGCCTTAGTGGGAGACAGTTTTGACTCCCTGTTCTTCATACACATAAAGCTGTAAATACGGCCGCTTCCCTATTCAAACCCAGAATGGAGAAGTCCCTGGTAAGAAAGTCTCGCTTAGCATGAATTTGTAAATTATTTTTCTCCAGCTGTACTTTTCAATCCCATGCACAGTATCTATGTCAAACAAGCTAAACAGATTCAATTTCTCTCCTCCAAGAATTTGTTCAGGCCATACTCAAATGTATAGGCTTTAAGTGGGGTAGGTCAACAAGAGAACAGCCACTCAACACGGGTAAATCTTGTTTATGAGGGTGGAAAGTTTTAATGCTTTACTTGATTCATTGCTAGACAACCTTTCCAACCAAGAGGCCACTGTTTTTACAGGTAGCTGCAAAGTATATCAAATATAAAAGAAACAGAAATAATACAAAGAAAAGAAGAAGCCATAAATAATTTCAATGTACTTATTTAAAATTGCATTAAGTAGTCATCATTAATTTCTTAGATGTTTGAGAGCAAACCGTTCATAAGTTGCCTGAGGGTAAGAAACTAGCAGTACAGAAGAGGAGATAGAAATCTGAATGCAAAAAAATAAATAAAAAGAAATAGAAGAAATCTGAATGCACGCCGGCAACAGAGTGTGATGAGTTCAATTACAGAATTATCTACCAGATACAGTAGACTCATTAGCTTTGCCTTAACTACTTAAGTTCACCAAAGCAGACATTTAAGTTGGACATAGAAGAAAGGGAGTCAGGGAGGGCAGGGAGAGGGTAAGAAAATGGGGCTGGGACACTTTTTAGGAGTAAATGGCCTGTCCAAAGCACAGAAATATGGAAGACCTTGATAGATTTTGGACAGTGTAATGAGAACAAACTGAGTGGCAAGAGGACTGTGAGATGAGACTGTGGGGCTGGTGGAACCCATATAGAAAGACTGGTGATGGAGGTCGTGGAAGACCGATTTTCTGTATAAGCCATAGGGAAGTGTATCCGTCAGGGTTTTTTGTTTGTTTATTTGTTTTTTGTTTTTTGACAGAGTCTTGCTCATCACCTAGGCTGGAGTGCAATAGTACAATCTCGGCTCACTGCAACCTCTGCCTCCCGGGTTCAATTGATTCTCCTGTCTCAGTCTCCTGAGTAGTTGGGACTCCAGGTGCACGCCATCACGCCCAGCTAATTTTTGTAGTTTTAGTAGAGACGGTTTTCACCATGTTGGCCAGGATGGTCTCGATCTCCTGACCTTGTGATCCGCTTGCCTCGGCCTCCCAAAGTGCTGGAATTACAGGCATGAGCCACCCCACCTGGTCCAGTCAGCGTTTTCTGCAAGAATCACAAACAATTCCAGCCATTCTGAGTGGAAAGACGTATAACACAGAAAGTAAGATATTTTCAGGATCTGTAGAAGGTTTAAGGAGTAGGTCTGAGATCAGCCTCTTGGAATTGCATTACACTTCAAACAACACAGACTGGAGTGATAGAGCTATTCTCTCTGAGGCCACAACACTGGAACTGTGCTGGAAATAAGGGGTTAAAATTGGCATCTCTGCCAGCACCACCTCTCAATATTCTGGAGTCTGTATAACAGACACTGGTTGGCTGCTGGAGGCCACCTCACCAGAACTATGCTGGAAATAAGGGGTTAAAACTGGCATCTCTGCCACCAGTGCCTCTCAATATTCTGAAGTCTGTATAATGGACGCTGGCTGGCTGCTGGAGGAACATCATATTTCCAGGGACTTTCTTAGCAGCAGCACCCTCCAAAACTTTCACACAGACAGACTCTGCTCACTCCTGCATTCCAAATATCTCATGAGTTCATCAATACAGAATTCTAGCATCAAAAGAATCTGGGAAATATAACTGAACTTTCCCATCTTCCCAAAGAGAGAAAAGATGCAAGGGAGACTGAGTGAACCAACACAAAGAATCCAGCAGAAACACCGCTAACGATGCTATGCAAAAAACAGTTGTATATTTGAAATCTTCTAGTATTTCTTATCTGTCAATATAGAAATACGGATGTCATAGAAAAGGCGTAAATTAGAATAGAAGTTTTGCATATATATTTCTAACCTGAGTGCTTATTTATAATATAGGAATTGGTTTCTAGGACAAGGAAGAAGAGAAATTGCTCTTTTATTTAATTGGAAAAGTTTATGAAAGGCAGGAGGTTCTGAGAGCTCTCCACAAAGGGAAAGGAAGCCTCTTTGCAAACAAAGAATAATGATTTGCTTCAGCTCTAGAGAAATGTATGAAGGACGGGAGGAAAAGAGTTGAGATTCAGAATAAGAGTGTGATTCCGTTACCTGAAGAGGCGACAGAGCAGGAGGAAACTGGACAATCTACGGTGGGTGAACGCCACAGTTTGCAGAAGCTGGTGTTCTTGCCCATGAAGGTGAGGTTATTTAAAGTAGTTCATCAGGGGAAGACAAAGGGTACCTCCCAGGTCCATGGGAACTGGGATGTGAAAATAGTGTCAACACTGTTTATCCAAACAATGTGTCAGCTGGAGGGGAATGGCCAACCTGGAAAAGCGGAAGTCAAGTTGGTGGGAGTTCAGCACCATCTGAGCAGAAGTGAACCTAGAGGCCTCTTGGAGCAGAATTCTTTTAGTGCAGCAGGACTGTTGCCATCAGCTTAGCCAACACCTTGACGACATTCACACTCATCACTTTTCCTCTCTTGCTCTAAAAAGCTAATACACAGTCAGTGACACAGTGTTTGACCTCTCAGGTACCTAAACATCAGGAAGCACATGTTGTGGGTGGGGTGAGAAGGAGACAAGCCCTGTTGTATATATGCATGTTTATATTATCGTCTGTACATACCTTTCACGATGCCAGTGCCAAACGATCTTTCATCTACAGCTACATAATGTTCAAGTGTACAGAAAAAGGAAGCTGAGATTGAGATACTGGAGTGTGATGAATGAACCCCAGAGATCGATGTCCTACACATAGCCCAGTCTGCATCTCCCACATGAAGGAACCCAAGGAATGGGTAGAAATATTGTGATACTCCTTAAATCATAGTTAGGTAAATTATTCCACCACCTGCTACCTAAGTAGCATTTACCCATGCCTTTCATAGGAAAGAGAGTCGGCCAACTGTCTATTGGAATAGAAAGTGAGGCAGGTGGAGGAATCTTATTTGTCAGTGTTAGATTCCTTGTGCAATGACAAAAACACATCTATATGTGAAGAAAACTACTTTATCCCAAATACTCCATGCAACTTTGTTTTCCTTTTGTCTTATTAGTCACGTTTCCACATATCCCCACTTGAGGGACATGAGATGGGTGGGTTTCCATAAGGATCAGCTGAAGGAGTTTCACATCCGTCTGGCAAAGCTGCATGAAGATAAGCCTCGTGTTTTCCAGGTAACTGCATTGCTCTACAGAGGCAATGCCAAATTATTTTATTTCCTCCCATCAACCTCTCTCTGAAAATTTGCGGATACAGGTTAAATGTCTCTTAACCAAAATGCTTGGAACCAGAAATGCTTTGAATTTTTTCAGATTTTGGAATATTTGCACATACATATGGAGACCTCTTAGGGATAGGACCCAAGACTCAATGCAAAATTCAGTAATGTTTCACATGTATCTTATACGCATAGCCTGAAAGGAATTTTATAAAATATTTTAAATAATTTTGTGCATAAAGCAAAGTTTTGACTGTACGTTGACTGGGATCCATCACATGAAACCAGGTGTGGAATTGTCCACTTGTGTTATCATGTTGGTGCTCAAAAATTTCGTATCTTGGAGCACTTCACATTTCAGATTTTCGGATTAGGAATGCTAAACCTATATTACCCTGTGTCATGGGTTCCTAACACATTCCATTTACTCTTTATTTATTTATTTATTTTTAAAATGTTTACTGAGTTCACACTATGAGCAAGACATTGTTTGGTACAAATGGCCAAATTCGGTAAAAAACAAAAAACAAACCAAACAAACAAAACATGCTTTTATGGCTAAGAAAAATAAGGGAGGAATAAAATGGATCTTAGATGAGGCGGATGATGAATGACAAATGTCACAATGAATATATGGAAGGTACTGCCACTTCACCTAGGGAAACTGAGAAAGCTTCCTCAGCTTTGGAGTCACAAAGGATGACTCACATTTACACAGGCATAGGTATGAGTCTCAGTAGAAAGCCAAGAAGAGAGGAGCCTGTTTTGGAAAGCAGTGAATTACGTTTTTGGCTAGTGGGTAGGAGGCAGGACAAGTAAACCTGAAGCCTTTGGGGATGTTTGCAGGTAGCTGTATTTATTGCTGTTTGGTGCCCAGAGTATATGACTGTGTGGCATCATTTAATAATGCTTTAGTGGAACATTTCAAAGTAGCCCCACATAAAATTATCATTCAACATAAGCCAGACAATCCTACCTAGTTTGAGAGGCATTTCCAAACTAGACTCCTGGCCCTATTTGCCATATTGCTACATTGTGCTGAGGCTAGGATCTGGACCAATATGAATAGCTTTCTTTAAACCACAGTTATTATATCTTTGCATAGTGTGTGTTGCATCCTGGGCTGAAACTGAGCCTTGGAGGGAGCCTAAAGGAAAGTGGAGAATAGCGAGGTCTCTAAAGTCAGACTGCCTGCATTTCAGTTCTGGCTGGAGACTCCAGAATAAGTCACTAACTTTATGCAAATCTCACCTGTAAAAAGAGGACAATAAGAGCACCTGTCTCATGGAGTCATTATTAGAAATCACTGAAGTGAGAGCTCAATAGATATTACCTGTGATGATGGCATTTGAGATGCTCATGGTATTAGTCTGTTCTCAACGTTGCTATAAAGACATACCAGAGACTGGGTAATTTATGAAGAAAAGAGGTTTAATCAGCTCATGGTTCTGCAGGCTGTGCAGGCTTCTGTTTCGGGGGAGGCCTCAGGAAACTTAGAATCATGGCGGAAGGTCAAAGGGAAGCAAGCCCATCTTCATATGGTCGGCAGGAAGTGTGGGGAAGGTGCTACACACTTTTAAACAAGCAGATATCAGGAAAATTCTATCACAAGAACAACAAGGGGGAGGTCCACCCCCATGTTTCAATCACCTCCCACTGGGCCCCTCCTGCAACACTGGGAATTACAATTCGATATGAGATTTGGATGGGAACACAGAGCCAGACCATATCATGGTGTAAGGTGCTGATAGTTTGGCTGACATTTCAAACAAACCTGGCTCAGGCCTAGGGTTTGCAGAGTCACATGGGCCTACTTGGGAAATTACAATAGTGGAGCAAACCTTCTAAATACATTTCACTTCCAGAAGCTGCACTTAAATGAAATGCTGTCTCCTGAAGCTCTGAAAGTCCCTTTACTGTGCTGCTCAGGGAAGTGCTAAAGACAGGTTGGTTCTGTGCTACTCCAGATAGCTCTAAAGAAGACAAGTTTGGAACAATGGCCCGTAAAATGTCCATACATTTTAGGATACTAATGAGGAGCAATACTAGTCCAAAGTTCAGTGATCAGAGTGTGAGTGTGTTTGTTTTACTTTAGAACCTCTGTATAGCATTTTCTTTGCTTATACAATAGCAGATATCTTTGGTATTCTTTAAATTGAACTTCTAAACCTTCTTTGACAACATACCACATATCCATTTACACTACACACTAAAAATAAGAGGGTGCATCCTTAATTTTAAATCAGTTGCATAGATTTCATTGTATAGATATAATTAGTAGTTTTCCTGTTTATTGGCATCTCAGTTATTTCCAGGCTTCTACTGGCAATATCATCATGAATAAATTGTATATATGTTAAAAAATAATAAGCTTGTTCTTAGTCCTTGTTGAAAAAATTCTGTGTTCACTTATATGAGTAGGATGTGAGACTCAGACAAACAAGGCCTAGGTAGCTCATGCCTCATTCTTTTTGCAACACCTTTTGAAAAGGCTTGGAATATTCTGGTTATAGATGAAAGATGTCATCATTTGCTATTTCTGTTCATCTCCAAGTGAAGTTCTAATGAAACCATGTGTGGAAGAAATAAATCACTGGAAGGTCAAGAAGCATCAAAAAAAAAAAAGTTTGAACAAGTTCCTGATATTGTTGAGTGTTAAATACTCTCAACTTATCATTTGCTCTTCTCGCTGCAGTTTTGCACAAGGAAGACAAGTGGGAGCAATTAAATCTTGCACCACTCCTCTTGAATTCAAGACTGAGCCATCTGGACAGAAGAAAATTGGGGTACAGGAGCAAAGACCCTCACTGACTATGTTCTTTTTCCATTAATTAGAAGGAAATTTAAGAAAATCCCTTTGGTCATTTTTCTACCCGTCATGTTAAACAACTGTAAATATTTTCTTTCAATTATTATAAAAATTGAGAATTATGGGATACAGTAGCAGACTTGGTAAATTTTAAACTGAAAAATGTATCAGCATTTATTACATGGACAAAGCAATAAAAAATTGCTTCATCTAAGTTGCCAAGAAACCACACATGATGGAGTCCAAGGACATCCAGAATCCCCACGGTCTACGCAGTAGCTTACACACTTAACTCTTTTTGGAAAATATGGCCACACAATATGCTGATGGGCTTCCCATTCATCTTAAGTGTCTTTAGTGTGAGTCTCTCTTCTCTATGATTTCTTGATAAGTTCCTCATGATGAAAATTCTTTTGTCATTATATACCTTGTTAGTTCTGATTCTTGTCCTTGGAAATCAAAGACTATTAGGGTTAGAGGTGCAATATCATTCAGTCATTTAGGCAAGCCTTTCATTTTAAAGATGAAGAAGGTAATCTCTGAGCATGAGAAAAGACAGAGGAATTCTGTACTTTCGTCATTATTTCACTCTTTTGCTTGCAAATTCCTTGAGGTTAGGAATTTGTTTTACTCATCAATAAATCCACAGTAATACAATGTGGAGAATGCAGCTGGTGCACAAACAATATTGAAAGATTGTAGATATCTGTGTTCAAAGTCACACAGCTGCTGGAACCAGTGGCTCACTGGGATGAGCCTTGTGTCTACTGATCACTCGTTAAGGATGTTGCCTCTGAATTCTTCCTCCAAGGGTTTTTCCCCCCTCCTTGGAATGAAGAATAAATATCTATTGTTTTGCTTATCATGTAAAAAGTTATATATGTTTCTACAAATACTAGCCAAAGCCTCCTACCTTAAAACTTCTCTTTAAAATTCCGGAGAGTGTCACCTTCACAGTAGGCACAGAATCTTCCAACTGCAATAGATAATTAACAGAATTTTTAAAACTCAGTGACAAAAAATAAACCTCACTCCCAGTAATTAAACAAACAAAATGAAACAATGCCATAAATTTCAGAAGGGCAGGGGAATTGGAGGAGAAAACGACAATAATTTTAAAAAAGAAAGGCAAGATAAGAAGAAGAAGACTGAGGCTTAGCTCTGGGAATCTCCTAACCTAGTCTCCACTCTTTGACAGGTGATGCTGAGGATATCAACAGAATTCAGACGAACATCCAAGACTTTACACTAAATTAGTATTCAAGTTGAAGATGAATTATCACCAGGGGAATAGAGTCATTCATGGTAGAGAATATTCAACAAAATATCAGAAAACAGGAAAAAACAGATTCAGTAAAGATCTACCCTTAGTTTAGCTTTCCCCTTCTTACTTGTGCCTTTCATAGCCTCAGTATATAGAAATCTATGGCTCAGAAGAAAACGTAAACAGTCCAGATAAGAAGATAAGAGTGTTGGGGTTTCCAGTTTCATCTCAGACATGTAAATAGCCTGGAAGTCATTATTCCTGTTTTTACAACAATAAAACACAGAATAAGCTGAAAATAAGTGACTTCCCTGACCCATCGTAAAATTGAGGTTGCATGGTGAAACTCCACCCCCAAATCTAGAAGACAGGTAAATACAGAAAACCATAGTCAAGATCGGTTTACCCGGAGTGGAAACCCCTGAAGCCATGACCAGCAAAATGAATCACATTGAGAGGTAACTGGGCGTATAGCTGGAGGCTGAGTGTGCACTGCAGGAGACTGAGACGCTCTCACAACTCTCAGTCTCAGGGACACCCCTTTTGCCCCTGCCACGCTTTTGTGATTAGACCTCCAAGAAAACTCTCTCTCCTCTCCCTTCCCAACCGAGGTTCTCAGAGTAAAAGGAAAGAAAAATCCTCTCATGTTTCTGACAGGGGGAGAGGAAAAGTATGTATTTTGAAATACGTCCAAAGCATTCTCTGTAACAACACCTACTCAGTAGGGAAACACTTGACCATATCCTTATCTGACTTGCGAAAAGGGCAACTAAGCAACTCCAGCTACTCTAGCCTTCTTGTCTCTTCTAAAGGAAGGTTGGGTGAAAAAGCTAAGACACATTTTAAGTCAGAAACCAGGGAACAGGTTCCTGAGAGACTAAGATGTAATCATAGAGTATAGAATGCTTCTGTGGTCTGGAACCTTATCACCACCTCAGCAGGGCTTCCACGTAATAACAGTGTGCTATGACTGAAAAAGAGCAAGATGTAGACTCCACTTAAGGACGGAGGTGGGGTCTAAAGAAGCCCAAAGACATCAGGAGAGACAAAAAGAAAAACACTGGACATATTTGAAGCCTCTGGCACCTGAAGCTACAGTAAACATTAAGCATAGCAGAATTCCTAGGCAGAACAACGTAAAGCTTCACAATGAAGGCCTACTTACCTCAGTTTCAATTCTCCAATGCGTATGTCCAGCTTTTCACAAAAAATTATATGACATGTTAAAAAGGCAGGAAAAAAACACATCCTGAAAAGACAAAGCAAATATAAGAACTAGACTCAGATATAACACACACTGTGGAATTGTCCAAGAGGAAATTAACTGTGATTAACATATTAAGAGTTCTAATAAAAAACGTAGACAAAAAACAAATGGGAAGTGTAAACAAAGAGATGGAACCCCTGTGAAAGTACCAAAAATCACCTGTTAGAAATAAAAAATTATGCAATAAAGATAAAAAATTCATTTGACAAGATTATCAATAAACTAGATTTGGCCGAAGAAAAATCAATGAGCTTGAAGATTTGTCAATAGAAACTCTTCAAGTTGAAATACGAATAGAAAAGATTTTTTAAAAAGGACAAAATTGTGAAACAATTTCAAATGTATAACATGCATAGTTGGAATATCAGAAATAGAAGCAGGAGAAAACAGAATAGAAGAAATATATGAAGTAATAGTGGCTGAGAATTTCCCAAAGTAAGGCCAGAAACAACAAGCCACAAAGCCAAGAATCTCAGAAAATACTGAGGGGAATAAATATATATTTAAAATTCTACTGGGCATACTGTATTCACAGTATACAAAATAAATCACAAAATCAAAAATGAAAACAGCCAGAGAATGAAATATTAAAAATATTTAAAAATATGTCTAAATTACCCACAGAGGAAAGAATTTCAAAAGAAATTACAAATATTTTGAAGTAAATGAAAATGAAAATACAACTTGTCAAAATTTGTGAGATGTAGCAAAAGCAGAGCTTACAGGAAATTTATAATATTAAGTACATATATTAAGAAAGACAGAATGTAGCATTAATAATTTGAGCTTCCATGTTAGCAAACTAGATAAAGAATAGTTTACTTCTAAATGAAGTGATGCAAATAAAATTAGAGCAGAAATAATGAAACTTAAATTAGAAAACAAAACCCAGAAAATCAGTGACCCAAAACTTGATCTTTGACAAGATCAGTAAAATTCATAAACCTATGACTAGAATAACTAAGATAATCATAGGGAAAAAAAAGAGTATCAATAAGGATTCACCCAGTATATAAATGCAAGTAGAACTTCTGGCTCAAACTGCCAATTGTAATATTTTAAGGTCTCTGACCTTAAAAGTATTTCTTAGCTTTTTCACCCAACCTTCTTTTAAATGAGACAAGAAGGCTAGAGTAGCTGGAACTGCTTCATTGCCCTGCTCACAAGCCAGATAAGGCCATGGTCAAGTTTTTCCCTAAGGATAGGTCTTGTTATAGAGAATGCTTTGGACATATTTCAAAATACATATTTTTCTTCTCCCCCGATTAGAAACATGAGAAGATTATTCTTTCCTTTTTACTCTGAGAACCTCGGTTGGGAAGGGAGAGGAGAGAGAGTTTTCTTGGAGGTCTAATCACACAAGTGTGGCAGGGGCAGTAGGGTGTCCCTGAGACTGAGTTCGGAGAGTTTCTTAGTCTCACTCAGGGCACATTCAGCCTCCAGCAATTTGCCCAATCACCTCTCAATGTGTATGCTGGTCATGGCTTCAGGGCTTTCCACTCCAGGTAAACTCATCTTGACTATGATTTTCTGTATTACAAAGATGAGAAAAAGAAAAACTATTTGACAATTTTTCAAATATGCCAGAGCAAATTTTTTTTGGAGAATAGAAAGAATGGAGTATGGAAAATACACATACTCCTGTCTAGAAGAGTAAATAACCAGGGAAGAGAAGAGCATCCTGCAAGAGTGTGTAATAATTAAAGGAAATAATAAGCCTGAAAGTTCAATCAAATAAGTTCTGAAAGGTAAAATCCCAATGAAATTAAGAGGAATATTGGAAAGCTATCATAATAAAACAAGGAAGAACAAAACTATTTTTATTAACAAATAAATTGGGATGAAAAGCAAAATGGGCATAGATAAGGCTAAGTGATCAAGTAAAAGGAATGTTATAGATTAGAGAATACAAAATAAAAAAACAAATACATTGGGATGAAAAGCAAAATGGACATAGATAAGGCTAAGTGATCAAGTAAAAGGAATGTTATAGATTAGAGAATACATAATGAAAACACAAATACATCAAATCAGTTAGAGAGTATTTAATAGAGTATTAGGGCAAAAGCAGAGGCATGGAAATGGAAGTGTAATTGGTGGCCCCAAAGTGAAGACAATAACCACACAAACTTCAAAATAAATTCAAAGGTATATTTGAGTAGTTTTCTTTGAAATGATTGAATCTGAAGAACAAAAAATATATCACATTGATTTCTAGGGAAAGCTGATATAGAAACTGATATGCATTCACCTACTTTTTAAAATTTTATATTAAAGAAAAAACTACAGAAACCCAGGCAGAAAATGTAAGCAACTGACAGGGAAATTTTTCTTTTACTGACTTATATTGAAAAATCTTCTAAGTCAATAGCTAATGTCCCTAGTGGAGGATTTGCAACCTTCCTTTACACAGGCAGCTTCATTATAGTTTAGACTGAAGGCAGTAGTCAGTCATTCTCAAACATGAAAGAACTTAGCATTAGGAGACAAAAAAAATAGTGAAAATCAAGAATTAAAGAAAACAGAAATCATCATAAAAGTCTGAAAATAAGAAACGTTCCTATTAAAAAACAGAAGCAGAACTAGATAACCAAGATGATTTGGGTTATAAAACAGCATGCCACCAATTTATAACACTAGTTTAGACCATTCTATATCACAGACTATAAATACAATGATATAAATAATTTTTCAAAAGAACTATATTTTTAAACATATAAAATTTTAAATTCATATTTTAGAAGTATAAATAATAAAATTTAGCAATTAGATAAAATAATTTCCTCATCTATTGCCAGTGAATAAGATTCAAATACATTTTTAAGTGATTCCATTATTATTTTTATAATTTTACATAGAAATATATAAGAATCTTTAATGGCTTATATTTTTATAATTATAAAATTTTCAAATGATTTCTTTTTCTTAAAATTTGGTCATGTATTCATTATTCACTCTGTCAGAATAATAGAGTTTTAAACTGAAAATAGCATGTATAGTAAACATCTAACAACTGATGATTTTGAGCTATAACACACAACTACAAAACCTCAGTTGCAAAGAACAAAAAAGACCTAAGCTTAAGGGTCTGTGGGTTCAGCTGATACAGTACGGGTTCAGCTGATACAGTACAGGTTCAGCTCAGCTGAGCTCAGCGGCTCACCCTGCTGGCAGCTGTGAATTGCCCAAGAACTCTGCAGATTTCTGCTGGGCTTCCTTGTGTCCAGGGGCTGGCTTACCGCTCTGATATAGAATGGTCTCAACCGGTATAATGGGCAACTCCCTTCTATCCCATGTGTCTCATTCTTCAGCAGCCCAGTCCAGCCTATTCTTCTAGTGACTGCACGAGAAAGAGCAAACCAGCCTATTCAAGTAAGCACTTTAAAAGTTTTCTGTGTGTCATGTTTGCTTATATTCAATTGGCTGCAGCAAATCACAAGGCTGAGGTCATAGTCAGAGGGTAGGTCATACCAGTGTTACATGGTGAAAGGGCCTAAATATAGGGAAAGATAAAGAATGGAAACCAGCGCCAGGAGCAGTGACTCATGTCTGTATTCCCAGTACTTTGGGAGGCTGAGGCTTGCAGATCACCTGAGGTCAGGAGTCCAAGACCAGCCTGGCCAATATGATGAAACCTTGTCTCTACTAAAAATACAAAAGGTTAGCCTGGCATGGTAGAGTGCACCTGTAATCGCAGATACTCGGAGGCTGAGGCATGAGAATTGCTTGTACACAGGGGACGAATGTCGCAGTGAGCTGAGACCATGTCACTACACTCCAGCCTGGGCAACAGAGTGAGACTCTGTCTCAAAAAAAAAAAAAAAAAAGAAAAGAAAAGAAAAGAATTAAGCCATTTAAAACTATACATATTTTTTTCTCCTCTCATTGAGTACCTATTCATTTAACAAGCTCCTATCTAGCTACCTATGTGTATGTATATTGAGATAAATAAAATATTCTCGAAAGATTGAGCAACCTGTTATAAGTAATAATTCCTAAACAAATACATTTATATACTGAAGTTACATTAAATCATAATTTGATGTCCAGGCAACCATTATTTAAAGTCAGCCTTGGCCAAGTATGATTGTTGGGAACAGACTTCCCAAAATCTGGCCATAAACTGGCCCCAAAACTGGCCATAAACAAAATCTCCACAGCACTGTGACATGTCCACAATGGCCATAACGCCCACGCTGGAAGGTTGTGTGTTTACGGGAATGAGGGCAATAAACACCTGGCCCGCCCAGGACAGAAAACCGCTCAAAGGCATTCTTAAGCCACAAAAAATAGCATGAGCAATCTGTGCCTTAAGGACATGCTCCTGCTGCAGTTAACTAGCCCAACCCATCCCTTTATTTCCACCCATCCCTTTGTTTCCCATAAAGGATACTTTTAGTTAATCTAATATCTGTAGAAAAAATGCCAATGACTGGCTTGCTGTTAATAAATACGTGGGTAAATCTCTGTTTGGGGCTCTCAGCCCTGAAGGCTGTGAGACCCCTGATTTCCCACTTCACACCTCTGTATTTCTGTGTGTGTGTCTTTAATTCCTCTAGTGCCGCTGGGTTAGGGTCTCCCCTAACAGCACGTGGTAGCTCATACCTGTAATCCCAGCACTTTGGGAGGCCAAGGTGGCCCACCTTGGCCTCCCAAAGTGCTGGGATTACAGGTATGAGCCACTGGGCCCTGCCAAATGAAGAAACATTTATTCAAGAATGTCTGCTAATCTTGGTAGGACTAGCAAGAGTCTGACACTGGGGCCACAACCTACTCATCTTTCTCACCCCCAGCTTAGCATGATGGAAGCTCCACTCTAGGTAGATGTGATTAAAAAATAATAATAAAAAAAGACAGGGTTTCTCTCTCCTCTACCTTCAAACTCCATAGGAAGAGACATGATATCTTCCTGGGAGAGTCAGAAGCCAGCATTTCTTAACTCCATCTCCCTCCCTACTTTCGGCCCGCTATTGTAGAAGGTAAATTTCAAGCAAGTTTGGTTTAAGATTTGGGCTACCTTGCCCCACCCAGCCCTCATTCATAAGACAAAGGCTCTACACCAGGTGTGGCAGGCCCAGAATACTGGACCCTAATTGCCCACCTCCCTGATCAGTCATAGGGTGGAGGTTGCATATTGGAGAGACAAGTCAAGAAGACCAACCAGGGCAGTGAGGAGGACTGCCACCACCAACCGGGAGAGCTGCCACCACCAACCGGGAGAGTGAGGAGAGTTTGTGGATGGAAAATTATTAAAAGGAACTTGATTACGGGTACAGGGACTTTTGTTCAACTTGCTTAGCAAGATTCTTTATTGCAACTGTTCTTGGCAAGCCAGAGGAAGGCAGCAGACTAAGTTTGAGGCCTAGCTGGGAAAAGGGCCTAGTGGAGGGTGACTCAAGATTGGTCAAGGAAGGAGTCCTTGTTAGTTGAGAGTACTATATGGAGACATCAATACTCCACTTTGAAAACTGAAAACAATGATGCAGAAGAACAATGAGGACACAGAACGCTTGGACAACATTGTAAACCAATCACACCTAAGAGAAAACTATAGAAATTCCAGCCAACAACAGCAGAATACTTGTTCTCAAGCACACATGGAACATTTGCTAGGATAGATCATACACTATGCCATAAAATAAGCCTCAATAACTGTAAAAGGTTTGAAACCATACTTTTCTTCTCCAACCATGATTTTTTCTTTAATTTTGAAATTAGAAATTAAGAACAGAAAGAAATGACAGAAAACCATAAATATGCAGAAATTAACATGCTTCTAAATAATTAATAGGTCAAGAAAAATCACAAGAGAAATTAATATGGATACTAACACAAATTGAAATAAATACATGACACACCAAAATTTATGATCTACTGCTAAAATCTTGCTTAGAAGAAATTCCTGGTTATAAATATATTTTTTAAAAAAAGATCATTAATCAAGAATCTCAATTTTACTGTGAGACATTGGTAGAAGAGCAAATGAAACCAAAAACAGCAGAATGAAGAGACTAATAAAGATCAGAGAGGAAATGAATGACATGGAGGACAGAGAAAGAAAAGAGAAAATCCACACAGCCAAAAGTTGGCTTTGAAAGGGTCCTTGAAAAGATCAACAAAATTGAAAAAAAAAAAACAAAAACCTTTTAAGCTCACCAAGAAAAAAATAAGAAACAGCCAAATTATCAAAACCAGGGATAAAAGAGAGGATATTATTACTGACTTTACAAGAAAAGAAAAAGGATTATAAGGAAATACTTTGGATAATGGAGCACCAACAAATTAGGTAACTTGCATGAAATGCAGAAATTCCTATAAAGATACATACTACCAAAACTAATGCCATCTGAAAAGACTATACACTGTGTGATTCCAATTACAGCCTGTGCTTCAAAATTCATCCCTACCCTGACCCTAAACCCTGGCAACCACTGATTTGTTTTACTATCTCTATAGTTTTGCCTTTTGCCCTACAGGCGATTGGTTCCAGGAGCCCTGTATATACCAAAATCCATGCCTACTTGAGTCTTGCAGTAAGCACTGGAGAACCTGTGCAGTAAGCACTGGAGAACCTGTGTATCTAAAGTCAACCCTCTATATACACAGGTTTCACACCTCATGAATATTGTATTTTCCACCCGTGTTTAGTTGAAAAAATACACACATTAGTGGACCTGTGCAGTTCAGACCCATGTTGTTTAAGGATCAACTGTATACGACATTCAGGAAAAGGCAAAACTAAAGGCAAAACTATATCGTTTTACTATATGTAGTACAAACGATCAGCGGTTGCTAGGAATTGGGGTGGGGGTAGGGATGAATTTTGGAGCACAGAGAATTTTTAGGGCCATAAAAATTATTCATATGATACTATAATGATGGATACATGTCATTATACATTGGTCCAAACCCATAGAATATACAACACCAAGAGTGAACCCTAATGTGAACTATGGATCTTGAGTGATTTATAATGTGTCAGCGTAGGATGATCAATTGTAACCAATATACCAGTCTTTTGGGGGATGTTGATAATGAGACTGGTTATGTGTGACAGCAGGGGAAATATGGGAAATCTCTGTACCGTCCTCCCAATTTTCCTGTGAACCTAAGATTGCTCTAAAAAGAAGAAGTCTTTTAAAAAAAGAAAGAAAATGGCACATCAACATATCTTATGAATACATACACACAATTCTCAACCAAATACTAGGAAACCAAATCAAGCAACCCATAAAAATGATTATACATCATAAATGAGAGGGGTTTACATCAGGGATGCAAAGTCAGTTTAACTTTAGAAAATCAATTAATGTAATACACCATTTCAAAGGAAA
>NW_012102221.1:1274197-1343903 GCF_000951045.1 Mandrillus leucophaeus | reverse complement strand
TATGATCTACTGCTAAAATCTTGCTTAGAAGAAATTCCTGGTTATAAATATATTTTTTAAAAAAAGATCATTAATCAAGAATCTCAATTTTACTGTGAGACATTGGTAGAAGAGCAAATGAAACCAAAAACAGCAGAATGAAGAGACTAATAAAGATCAGAGAGGAAATGAATGACATGGAGGACAGAGAAAGAACAGAGAAAATCCACACAGCCAAAAGTTGGCTTTGAAAGGGTCCTTGAAAAGATCAACAAAATTGAAAAAAAAAAAACAAAAACCTTTTAAGCTCACCAAGAAAAAAATAAGAAACAGCCAAATTATCAAAACCAGGGATAAAAGAGAGGATATTATTACTGACTTTACAAGAAAAGAAAAAGGATTATAAGGAAATACTTTGGATAATGGAGCACCAACAAATTAGGTAACTTGCATGAAATGCAGAAATTCCTATAAAGATACATACTACCAAAACTAATGCCATCTGAAAAGACTATACACTGTGTGATTCCAATTACAGCCTGTGCTTCAAAATTCATCCCTACCCTGACCCTAAACCCTGGCAACCACTGATTTGTTTTACTATCTCTATAGTTTTGCCTTTTGCCCTACAGGCGATTGGTTCCAGGAGCCCTGTATATACCAAAATCCATGCCTACTTGAGTCTTGCAGTAAGCACTGGAGAACCTGTGCAGTAAGCACTGGAGAACCTGTGTATCTAAAGTCAACCCTCTATATACACAGGTTTCACACCTCATGAATATTGTATTTTCCACCCGTGTTTAGTTGAAAAAATACACACATTAGTGGACCTGTGCAGTTCAGACCCATGTTGTTTAAGGATCAACTGTATACGACATTCAGGAAAAGGCAAAACTAAAGGCAAAACTATATCGTTTTACTATATGTAGTACAAACGATCAGCGGTTGCTAGGAATTGGGGTGGGGGTAGGGATGAATTTTGGAGCACAGAGAATTTTTAGGGCCATAAAAATTATTCATATGATACTATAATGATGGATACATGTCATTATACATTGGTCCAAACCCATAGAATATACAACACCAAGAGTGAACCCTAATGTGAACTATGGATCTTGAGTGATTTATAATGTGTCAGCGTAAGATGATCAATTGTAACCAATATACCAGTCTTTTGGGGGATGTTGATAATGAGACTGGTTATGTGTGACAGCAGGGGAAATATGGGAAATCTCTGTACCGTCCTCCCAATTTTCCTGTGAACCTAAGATTGCTCTAAAAACAAGAAGTCTTTTAAAAAAAGAAAGAAAATGGCACATCAACATATCTTATGAATACATACACACAATTCTCAACCAAATACTAGGAAACCAAATCAAGCAACCCATAAAAATGATTATACATCATAAATGAGAGGGGTTTACATCAGGGATGCAAAGTCAGTTTAACTTTAGAAAATCAATTAATGTAATACACCATTTCAAAGGAAATAAAGGGCAAAAAGCACGTAATTATCTCAATAGATGCAGAACAAGTTTTGACAAAATCTAATTTCTTTATGATGAAAGCACTCAACGAACTAGAAATACAAGGGAACTTCCTGTACCTGATAAAGAGCATCTACAAAATCTCTCAGCTAAAAATCACACAATGATAAAAGACTGAATGTTTCCCTGTGAGAGGAGGAACAAGATGGTGATGTCTACCCTTGCTCCATTAATTCAACATTGTACTGGAGACTACAGCCAGGGAAATTAGGCAAGAAAAATGAAACCTAAAATGACAAAATTGGAAAGGAAGAGGTAAAATTATTTCCATTTGTAGATGGCATGATCTTGCATATAGAAAATCCTAATGAATGCACTGAAAGAAAACTATTAAAACTAGTAAGTTCAGAGTGTTTGGATATACATCAATATAGAAGAATCAATTCTATTTTCACATGCTAGCAATAAATATTTTGAAATGAAATTAAGAAAGCAATTTCATTTACAATAGGATACAAAAGAATAAAATGCTTAAAACTATTAAACAAAAGAAGTGCATAATTTGTATGTTGAAACTATAAAACATGATTGAAAGGAATTAAAGAAAGACATCCCATGTTCATAGATCAGAAGATGTAATATTTTTGTCATGATCATATTCCTCAAATTGGTCTACATATTCAATGTGATCATTAAGAAGCTTAACTTAAAATTCACAACAAAATGCCAGGACAAAGAACAGTCAATACTGTTTTCTTTCTTTTTTTTTTTTTTTTTTAATTGTACTTTAAGTTCTAGGGTACATATGCACAACATGCAGGTTTGTTACATATGTATACATGTGCCATGTTGGTGCACTGCACCCATTAACTCGTCATTTACATTAGGTATATCTCCTAATGCTATCCCTCCCCACTTCCCCCACTCCACGACAGGCCCTGGTGTGTGGTGTTCCCCTTCCTGTGTCCAAGTGTTCTCACTGCTCAATTCCCACCTATGAATGAGAACATGCAGTGTTTAGTTTTCTGTTCTTGAGTTAGTTTGCTGAGAATGATAGTTTCCAGCTGCATCCATGTCCCTACAAATGACACAAACTCATCCTTTTATATGGCTGCATAGTATTCCATGGTGTATACGTGCCACATTTTCTTAATCTAGTCTGTCATTGATGGACATTTGGGTTGGTTCTAAGTCTTTGCTATTGTGAATAGTGCCACAATAAATATATGTGTGCATGTGTCTTTATAGCATGATTTATAATCCTTTGGGTATAAACCCAGTAATGGGATGGCTGGGTCAAGTGGTATTTCTAGTTCTAGATCTTTGAGGAATCACCACACTGTCTTCCACAATGGTTGAACTAGTTTACACACCCACCAAGAGTATAAAAGTGTTCCTATTTCTCCATATCATCTAGCACCTGTTGTTTCCTGACTTTTTAATGATCGCCATTCTAACGGGTGTGAGACGGTATCTCATTGTGGTCTTGATTTGCATTTCTTTGATGGCTAGTGATGATGAGCATTTTTTCATGTGTCTGTAGGCTGCATAAATGTCTTCTCTTGAGAAGTGTCTGTCCATATGCTTTGCCCACTTTTTAATGTGGTTGTTTGTTTTTTTTTCTTGTAAATTTGTCTGTGCTCCTTGTTCACTCTGATGGTAGTTTCTATTGCTGTGCAGAAGCTCTTTAGTTTAATTAGATCCCATTTGTCAATTTTGGCTTTTGTTGTCATTGCTTTTGGTGATTTAGTCATGAAGTCCTTGTCCATGCCTATGTCCTGAATGGTATTGCCTAGGTTTTCTTCTAGGGTTTTTATGGTTTTAGGTCTAACATTTAAGTCTCTCATTCATCTTGAATTATTTTTTGTATAAGGTATAAGGAAGGGACCCAGTTTCAGCTTTCTACATATGGCTAGCCAGTTTTCCCAGCACCGTTTCTTGTTTTTGTCAGGTTTGTCAAAGATCAGATGATTGTAGATGTGTGGTATTATTTCTGAGGATTCTGTTCTGTTCCATTGGTCTATATCTCTGTTTTGGTGTCAAAACTATCTTCAAAAAAGAAAAATAAAATTGGAGGACCTACACATCCTGATTTTAACACATAATATAAAACCACACTAGTAAAGATAATGTGATGCTGGCATAACAATAGACACACAGATCAATGGAATAGAAATTAGAGTCCAAGAATAAACCCTCACGTTTATGGTCAACTGATTTTCATCAAGGGTTTCAAGGCCATTTGTACAGGAAACAATTGTCTTTTTAACAAATAGCACTGAACACCTGGATATCCACATGCAAAATAATAAGGTTTGGCTCCTCCCACACACCATACACAAGATGGATTCCCAAATGGACCACAGACCTAAAAATACGAGCTAAAACTATAAAGCTGTTAGAAGAAAGCATAGAAATAAATCTTCGTAACTTCAGGTTAGGCAAAGTCTACTGAAAGCATAAATGACAAAAGAAAAAAATAGGTAAATTGGACTTCATCGAAATTAAAAACTTTTGTGCTTTGAGGCCATCCAGAAAATGAAAGTACAACCCACAAAATGGGAGAAAATATTTGCAAATTATATATAGAACTTTATACACACACACACACACACACACACAATTTGTATCTAGAATATATAAGGAACTCTTGCAATTTAATAATGAAAAGGTAACCAATTCAATTAAAATATGGGCAAAAAATCTGAATAGAAATTTCTCCAAAGATACACAGATAACCAGAAGCATATAAAAAGATGTTCAACATCAGTAGTCACCAGGGAAATGCAAGGCAAAAATCACAATGTCATTCATGCCTACTAGGATGGGTGTAACAAAAAATACAGATCTAAGTGTTGTCAAAGATATAGAGAAATTGGAACCCTCATATGACACTGGTAAAATGTAAAATGATGCAGCAACTTTCTTCCTCAAAAGGCTCAATACAGAGTTACTATCTGAGCCAGCAGTCTTGCTCTTATACCCAAGAGGAATAAAAACATGTCCACACAAAAACTTGTACACTAATGTTCATAGTAGCATTATTCATTAGAACAAAAAGTAGGAATAATACAAAGGTCCTTTAACTGATTAATGAATAAACAAAATGAAGTATATTCCTATAACAAAATACTATTTGGCAATAGAAAACAACGCAATATCGATGTGTTATGACATGGATGAACCTTGAAAACATAATGCTAAGTCAAAAGTCAGTCACAAAAGACAACATATTATATAATTCCACTTATACACAATGCTCAGAATTAGCAAATCTATAGGCAGAAAGTAGATGAGTGGTTGCCTAGGGAGGCCAGTGTGGGATGATTAGATGTGATAGCTAATGGCTGACGGGTTTCTTCTAGAGGTGATGTAAATATATAAAAATGTATTGTGGTGATAGATGCACAAGTCTGAATACACTAGGGACCATCAAACCGTACACTTGTAATGGGTGTATTTCATGGTATGTGAACTATATCTCAACAAAGCTTTTTAATTATACCAGGACTTGAACACAATTTTCTCAACAGAAATGAAACATTTGTAAATTCATGGGTCATCAGATTTTTATTTACATTGAAATTACTAAATATAAATTCGCAAATGTAAATATATATCCAAACATAACCTTGTTTTTCTCATTTTTATGATTATTTAGCTTATTAATTCCGCTCAATGTTAATTTATCCCTCTACTGATTGCTGAAAATCACTAAATTTTTTTGAAGAAAAATTTAGATTTATTTTTAGGGTCAACAAATACCTTGGGAAAAGACACTTTCTTTTTTTTTTGTTTTTTTGAACATAAACTCAAGATTTTATTGTCTTCATAATAAAAGATGACACTTAGAACTGGATCACTTGGCCCTTTCTCTTCTTATCTCCTCCCAGTTCAAAATGCTTGCATCTTTTAATAGCCAGCATTCTCTTAGATCTGCAGTTGGGCTCAACGCACTCAAGCCTTAGCACAATCTTCTTTGTAGTTTTAGCCTTTTTCCGGAAAATCGGCTTAGTTTGCCCACCATAGCCACTCTGCTTCCTGTCATAACGCTGCTTTCCCTGGGCATACAGAGAATCCTTGCCCTTCTTGTACTGTGTCACTTTGTGGGGTTGGTGCTTGCCACACTTCTTACGGAAAGTCCGGTGGGTTTTAGGGACGTTAACCATGCTTGCGAGAGCAACATCGGCATGGGAAGAGAAAAGATACTTTCTTTATTTTGAAATGTAATCTTTCACTGTTAATTTCAGAGTAAATACACATCAAGAATGACTCACATTTAAATAATTGCAGATAAAATGTGGGAACTGCATTTCAGCAGAGCCAGACTGTCACCCTGTAGTTCTTCAAGGTTTTGGAACTGCCACCAGTGGTTACATATTTTGCTGCTCTAAGTATCTTAAAATGGAAGAATCCCCCTCATACTTTCCATAAAGATTCACCCACCACAAAGCATATTTGTTTGGAGACCTCCTCAGTGACATTTCACAATTGTGAGCGTGAATTATAGATTCCTGTCACTTAAGCTTTTTGACACGCCTAACTCTGTGAATTTGGTTAGACTTTTTATTTTTCACTGATTTCTATTTGAACCTCATACCATTGTGGATAACAGGAATTTTTCTCTCCTTCTGGAAATCCTTGTTTTGTGTGTGTGCATTTCAGAACATGTTTGTGTGTGTGTATTTCTTTTGAAAGAATCAACAACCAGTGATTGATCTCTGCAGATCTACTGATAAAGGACATTTATTTTACGTCTGTACTTTATAACGTCATGTGATGAAAGTGAAGCTAAAATTCTGGGTGACGAGCCACCTGAGGTGTCTTAAGAGCTGAGAACAAGTTATGTTCAGAATGCATGGATTTCTAGAATGGATATCCCAAACAGCTACTATATACATTATTACGGAGCTGCTTTCTGTTTCTTGAGAACTTGCATTTTCAGAAAGGAATGTCCCTAAATTAAAAATGGTATTTGAACCTAGACTCCTACATAAATCTGTAGTGGGTATTACACATGCTTTGAGGTCTGGGATTCTAAGTCTAGCTCCCTGTTCTGGCATCTTCAATTAGTGCCACTTGGAAAAGACGACTTCAATTCTTCTCACCTCAGTCTCCTAACATATAAAATGTGTATAATTTTTACCTACTTGATAGAACGGTTGAGAAAACTAACTGAAGCAGCACATGTAAATTACTTCACACAGTGACAAAAAACACTAAAATGTTTGTAATAGTAGAATTTAGGTTGTACAATGTCTTAAATATAGAAGCTAGATACTCAATATACATTAGTTTTAAAATTCTGCTTCCTTAACTTTCTAAAACTATAGAGTGTAGGTTATTTGTATAAATTCATGTATATATGGCACCACATTGATGAACTGTGTAGACTATCTTATATTATCCTGCGTGGTTTGCGATGAAGAGGACAGCTTGCTCCATCTTTCAGTGTAATTTTAAGACAGAAAGTGTGCTATAAAACCAGCGAATTTCCAGGCCATCATAATAAAATGTCCTATGATAATAATAACGTGCTTTTGTTCAAAATTAAAATATTTGAAGAGATGAGAATTTTTAATATTAATTTCAAAGATTGACATGACTTATTAAAATTGTAATATTAATTTACGCTCATTGTATCTTTTATGATAAAAATTTTAAACCTCTGAAGCAACTCTGAGTTCATTCTAGCAATATAACAAATATTTCAACACCTACTATGTGCCAGGAAGTTTTTAAGTGCTTAGACTGTATCAGGGAACAAAACAAAGATCTTGCTTTGGGGAAGTTTGCGTTTCAGAGGAGGGAGACAGACGATAAATTATACACACAAAAATAAGTCAGCTGTTTAGTATGTACAACAGATAAAGAGAATTAAGAGTTCCACTGTGGTGCCATTTTCAATAAGGTGGTTAGTGTACGTCTGGTTGAGAAGGATTTTAAGTGAAAGCACTTGAAAGAGGTGAAGAAATTAGTCGTGCCGATAATTCAGGAAAGTAACCAGCAGAGGGAGGGCCAGGGCAAAAAGGCCCCAGAGCTGGAGTGTTCCTGGCACGTTTGAGGAACAGCAAAGGGCCACTGAGTTGGAAGAACAGTTAGAAATGTGCTCAAAAGGTGACAGAGCAGCTTCATCAGGTGGAAACTTGCAGTCCATTGTAAGTTTGGGGAATTTTTGTCTAAGTGAAATTAGCAGAGTTCTGATCGGAGTGTCATGCTCTGACTGACACTCAGAAGGAAAGCTCCAGCTCATATGTTAAGAATAGACAGCACAGAAGAGTCACAGAAACAGGGAACCCGTCAGCAGAGCATCGAGGTAGAGGAAAGAGAAGATGGCGGCTGCAGAGAGGCAGAAAGGAAGCCGGAAGCAGTAGGGATCTAATTTGGGTGTATTCTGAAGGTGAAGTCAGAATGATTTCCTGACATAGTGAATCTGGAATATTAAAGAATGAGGGAAATCAAACAGGATTCCAATGCTTTTCACTTGAACGGTAAGACAGATGCAGTTTCACCAACCGAAATAGGGGTGGCTGCAAGCAGATCGTCTGAGGGAGGTGGAAATCAGGAGTTCGGTTTTTGGAAACATTTAGTTTGCCATGTGTATTTGTCATCCAAATGGAGCTATCAAGAGAACAGATGGATACGTAAGACCAGAGTTCAGGACAGTGGTCTTGGCTGGAGATTATCAAAGGAATGAAAGCACTCAAAGAGTAGATGATCAAGGACTGAACTCAGGTTATTCAAACATTAAGAAACAGAAAGACAAAGGAGTGAAGTTGGAGAAGAACCAAAGAGAATGTAATATTCTACCAGCCAAGTGGAGAAAAATGTTTAGGGAGAAAGGGGTATACAACTACATCAAATATTTCTGGTAAGTCAAGAAATATGAGAGCTGGTCATTGACTATTGGTTTTAGCACTATCAAGGTTATCGATGATCTCTGATAAAGCAATTTTAGAGGAATGGATGAACTGAAAGCCCTATTTGAATGCCTTAAGAGAGAATAAGGAAAGGAGAATCTGAGATTATGAAAAAAAGACAATCTTTGGAAGAGTTTTACTGCAAGGGGTAATAAGAAAGTGGGGCTAAAGAATTTTAAAGATTCATGAAATAACAGTAGTAAAGGCAATAATTCAGTAGAGAAGGGAAGGCAGATGATGTACGACAGAGAGAGAATTATCTCAGAATAGATAAACAGTAGGCTGTCCTGCATAAATGGAGGGGTTGCACTTACATAGGATCATAAATAATTTGTGGTTTCAGGCAGAGAGACAGTTGCTGGGTAGATGGCATGATAGGATTCTGCAGAAACTTTCTTCTGGTTTCCTGCTTTTCTCAATGAAATAAGGAGCAAGATCATCAGATGAAAGTGAAGATGAGGGAGGAAGTATTGGAGATGGAGGAGGGAAGAAGAGAAGATATGCAACTGTCACCAAGATGCTTGGATAGATTAGCAAACATAACAGGGTTGCTGGGAACATCAAGGACCCACTTGATAATTTTGGTCATAAATTGAACATGTGAATTTAAAGCTTGACCAGTCATTGTTTTTACCCAACTATATTCAATTACCTGGATGCAAGTATGGAATAAGCAGGAGTTGGAGTTAATCAAAGTTGTGTTTGCATTTTAATCTAAAAACTGAGTTGATTAGTTCCCCATAGTTGTAACAAATTGCCACAAATGTGGTGACTTAAAACAACAGGAATTTATTCTCTCACTGTTCTCGAGGCCAGAAGTCAAAATCAGTATCAAGGGCTATAGACTGGGGTTGACAGAGCTGCGCTCCCTCTAAGGCTCCAGAAGAAAATCCATTTCTTGCCTCTTCCAGCTTCTGGTGGCTGCTGCATTTCTTGGCTTGTGGCTGCATCACAATGAACTCTGCCCTTGTGGTCACAGGGCCTTCTCTTCCATGTGCCAACTTTCCCTCTGCTTCTCTCTTGGAAGGATACATATGACTGCACTTAAAGCCGACACCAAAAATCCAGAATAATCTCTCCATCTCAAGATTCTTAATTTAATCACATTTCCAAAGTTCTTTTTTGCCACATAAAGTTACCTTTGCATGTCCAGGGATCAGGACATGAATATCTTTAGTAAGGGCCTTACCCAGCACGGCACACTGAAAAAAGGAAAGGGAGTGAGCACATATTCAAGAGTGAGGTTACTATGATTGCCCATGAATTTAAGCTTTGATAAGTTCTTTTCATAGGTTAAGTGGGCTAGAGAGAGGAGATGATGGTCAGGAAATGTTGACTTATGAAACCAAAATCATAGTAGGCCAGTACATGTCAGTAATGACAAGGTCTAGTTCGTGTCTGAGATCGGGTGGAAGAAAACATCGGAAAAGGAGAAGTCAAATTGAGAAACCAAACATTATTTGGAAATACCGCCTTCAGGTAGACTAAAACTGTCAAAAATTAAGAGAAATGGATAGAGAGAATAAATAACATTAGTAGACAGAAAGATAAATGAAAATATGATAGATTTAAATTCATACTCTTCACTCTTTATATGATATGTGCCAGTGTGTGAAAAATCCCAATGTAAATCTTTTTCTTTCCCCAGGTAACTAAATAATGCCACTTGAAGTTAAAAAATTATCAAAATTCAGCTCACGCCTGTAATCCCAGTACTTTGGGAGGTCGAGGCAGGCAGATCACAAGGTCAGGAGATTGAGACCATCCTGGCTAACACGGTGAAACCTTGTCTCTACTAAAAATACAAAAAAATTAGCCGGGCGTGGTGGTGGGCACCTGTAGTCTCAGCTACTTCGGAGGCTGAGGCAGGAGAATGGCCTGAACCCGGGAGACAGAGCTTGCAGTGAGCCGAGATCACACCACTGCACTCCAGCCTGGGCGACAGAGCAAGACTCCGTCTCAAAAAAAAAAAAGAAAAAAATCAAAATTCAATTTTCATTGAGAGGATTTTTCTAATCTATGTTTATGTCTGCATTCTTAGGCAAATGTAGCCTGAGATATGGACATGAGCTTATCCCTTGAGTTGGGGTGTGATGGTGCTGCACGGGTCTTTCAAGGTGTCTGAAAATGTTTACTTTTACTTTTGCTCTAGACAGCTGTGTGTTTTAAAGGTTGGGTCTGCTATTTATATTTTCTATTACCTTTCTTGCTGCTTAGCTGTCCTCTGTCACTTACTTTTGTTGTTAGTGTGTTTTTAGGCTTTTGCATTCCAATTTGTAGTTTATGTCTTAGAGAGGGCAAACGAGAAAAGCTAATTATAATTGTGTTCTAAAAATGAGAAATGTGACTCTGAATGAGATCCTTTGCTTCTAAATGAAGTTTATGGACTACAAAGTCTGTGAACAGATAGTCTATGTTGTATGGCTATTTCTCACTTTTACTTGCGTTATGGATGTCTGCAAATTTGCTATTAGGAGTCTATTCACATACCATACTTATGAACACTAATAAATCCCCGTAAAAATTAAAAGATTGTATATCAATGTTTGTGGACAATATGCAAAAATCTCGTTATCTCTGGATAATGTGTTGTTATTATTGTATTTCCAAACCTGTAGACTCTGTTCCCTATCCATTTTCTAAAATGTGTTGGGGTCCTGTCTGGAAACAGATGACTCACTCAAATTTAGTATTTTTAGGAGAGATTTATAGGTTACTATTTACAAAACTGAAAACAGGATTTAGAAAAACCAAAAGGGGAGGTGAAATATTCCAAAGCTAGTCACAGGAAGCTGTTTCCAGGACTAAGCTGACAGGAGTTTTTACCAAAATCTGGAGAGATCCCTGTGTTAGTAGCTGCTGGAGAGGAGCTGTGGTCTCTCCTGGACTGATAAGTCAACCGGAGGATAGCAGGCAAGGAGAAAGCCAGAGGGACAAAGAAGCGACTTCCCTCTTCAGCCACCGTGACTTCCTAGCGATGCCTCCCTGGCCCACACTGAACAGGAAATTAGAGCTGAAGTGAGCCCACTGGTTTAGTTTGTGTTGGACTTTCCGGGGCAGAAAGCAGATACAGTTGGGTGAAAGGCGAAGGGTGACTATGGAAGGGCAAATGGAAGCTATCCACCGTGGTACAGAAATGAAATCTGAACCTGAACCTCCCTCAGCAAAAGAACAACATATAAAAATACTACATGCAGTAATTGAAACAATATTGTTTTCCATCAATAGTATTAGCAATAAAGGCTAATATAATTATGATGACATGTCATCCCTTTTGGAGGTTCCTGCAAATAAATTATCTCTAAAACTTAGGAGCAATCTCAGAAAGAAGATTATAACAAATGTTAATTCCTCATTCAAGGCGAAAAGTTAACATTATTCTTTTACCATCTATAAAGTCTTAAAAGATACCAGATTTAGACTGACTTTTCTCAAGATCAAATAATTTATTCTGATGAGTCATTCTTCATAGGAAGTGTATGAAGATATGGGTTCCCTGAGGCAGCACACGTGGTCTGTCTTTGTCGGATGTTGGTAAATGATTTTGTCTCAGTCCTTCTAGAGAGAAGCAGACAGTTCACTCCCATCAGAAAGTTAGTCTGTGGAGTATTATACTTTCCCATATAGCATATTCATATTCAAGTTAATTTTAAAATAGAAAACGTCTACATTCTGCTCTCGACAATATGTTTTTCCTATTCATAGTTTACAGGCCAGATGTTATTTTCTGAAGTGCAAGTAATGAATGCAAGAATTTTAGGAATTTCATGAGAGTATTTCAGAGTGAGGAATATAATACTTAGACAATAAAAAAGAATAACAAATTCTTATTAAAGTCATTAAAGAAGGTCACATGAAAAAGTGTTCAAATTCCAGAAGTATTCAGTCTACCAGCAATCATTTGTATTTATTTTCTTGATGTTATTTATTTTCTAAATATTTGAGAGCACAGTCACCCTGCTATAATCTAACTATGTGTGTGGTTTTTTTGAGAAGAATTTTTGTTATAATCAGAGGGAAGGTTCTGCATTCTAGTCAATTCAATGAGAGAGAACACTTCAGAATGCATGACAGGAAGACCTAGAGAGAATACTAAAACTGCAGGCTAGAAAAAAAGAGAGAAACAAAATCTCATTATCTCCGGATAATGTGCTGTTATTATTATATTTCCAAACCCATAGACTCTGTTCCATATCAATTTTCTAAAATTGAGCAATTTTGGTAAGTTCTCTTTTTATAACATTAAGTAAAAATAGAAGTATTAATGCTAAGTGAACCTAAATAGATGCTAATATCCCTTTTAGTGGTTCAACTTTGCCGTTCAAGAAAGATGCCTCATATTCCACCTGCGGTTAGGCATTGTGTTGGGCACGTCAGACTATAAAAATAAATGGGGCACAATTAACCATCTGAACATACAACAACTTCTTAATGCATCTGCTGTGCCAGGCACTGTGTGAGGTGTTAAAAGTATTGAGAAAGAAAAATGCAGTCTTGTCCTAAGGAAACTTCAACCAAAGAGGGAAACAGGCAAACTGATCACATAGAGTGACAACTGAAAGTGGCATTTACACTCAATGTTTTGAGAGTATAAAGAAGAAGCCCTCAATTTTGTCTGTGAGAGGGTAGATCAAAGTAGTTTATTAAGAGGAGGAGAGCATAAGTATTGAAGAATGAGTTAAGCAGTGGGAGGGGACTATTCAGGATAGAGGGTGATAAAATGTTCAGGGAACCACAGATGATTTTATGTGATAAAATGAACCCTGAAGTTGACCAGTAATTCATCATGATTCTTAGACACAATCAGAAGTTGTCAAATAACTGAATATGCCCTTCAGCAAGGTTTTTGATTTTGAAAAAGACAAATATGCCTTAATTTTTCTTGAACAAAGACATCAACAACAATTAATGTGGAAAATCTTTGCCTGTAGGAGGAATGGGACACTTCCCCAAATTGTTTTACATTCTGTTTAGATTGGAAATGTTGTAGGAGAGAATGGTTAAAAACATACAAAAAATAAACAAGTTAATATTGAGTGCAGTTGAATAGAAATATTATTCAAACATGAACCTACATGGAGTTGATGTGGGGCTAAATATATAGATTTATATATGTTTCTATAATATTTAAAATAAAGTTACTTTTTTTTTTTGAGACAAGATCTCACTCTGTCACCCAGGCTGGAGTGCAGTGGCACGATCTCAGCTCACTGCAACCTCTGTCTCCTGGGTTCAAGCTATTCTCCCATCTCAATCTCCCGAGTATCTGGGAGTACAGAGGCACACCACCATGCCTGGCTAATTTTTGTATTTTTAGTAGAGACAGGATTTCACCAGGTTGGCCAGGCTGGTCTTGAACTCCTGGCCTCAAGTGATCCACGTACCTCGGCCTCCCAAAATGTTGAGACTACAGGCATGAGCCACTGCACCCAGCCGAAGTTGCTTTTGAATTAAAGATTTTATTATTATTGAGGCTAGTTGAAAGAAAATGGCCTAGCTATATATTGTGCAGGAAAGTCTCATGTAGAACCATGTATTGTGTGAATATGTTTACTGCTTATATATACATAAATATCTATGCACACACATTTATGTACATATGTATATATGAACAATAAATACACATATTATCATATTTATCATTGCACAGAAAAGTCTCATGTAGTACTACGCATTGTGTGAATATATTTTTATATCTATTTACTGTTTGTATATATACATATCTATACACACAGATTATGTACATATTATATATAAACAGTAAATATATTTGTTCACTTGTACATTTTAAAAATAAAACAATGGTCATCTAACAAGAGACGGATGCATCAGGATATACAGAAGGATGGAAACTTCACTTGTCTGATTGCATCTTGCTTTATACTGTATTTCCAATCCATGTAAGTATTTTATATAAGTAACAGAAGATCATAGCCAAAACACAGAATCCACAAAATTAAAAACTCTCAAGCTATGCTTTGTGCTGCCGTCATGTGCCAGTGACTCTGAAGAGTGTAGGTGGTACATGGCTCCTCCCTGCTAGGGAGACCCTGCCCCCGCAGCGTGTTGCTAGTTAGAGCTGCCGAATCAATTCTTACCTGAAGACAGATCCACCCCAGGACATTTTAATTGTACAAGTCATTGGAGTCTCTTTTCTCTTTAAATAAGTTTGAGCTGAATTTCTGTCACTTCTCACTAAAATAACTTTAAACGATTCGCTGAATAATAGTGAAGTCTACGTGGAGCTTAAATATGAATGCTGACAATAATTGGAAAAAACAGAACCAATTCAGAGGAAGAAGGGAAAATTCAATCACAGGACGGTCGGGACAAATACGCAGGAGAAAGACAAGACAGTTTCTAACCAAAAGCGTGTATTGAAAAGGAGTTGGATTAGAATTGTTTTAAAAAGCTACAGGATTGCCAAATTTTTAGAAGCAGCCTAATGCATAAAGAGATTGCAACATACAACATGATATTTAACTATGTTTTGGATGATTAATGTTAACAATAGTGATGCATCTAAACCATCACACAGTGCTGGAATTTAAGTGGTAGGGATAAATTTCTCTTTATTTTTGCATGCAGATGCATATGTGTACACACACACACACACACATACACACACACACACACACACATCTTGGAACTCATCAAATAAAGCAGATTATTTCCAAGTAAGTCCAGCAACTGCAGGGCTATGCACTCAAAGTGAAAAAAATTACAGAATTTTTATAAAAATCAAAGTCATCATACCATCATAATTCTCTCCTGATTTCACTGCTTCTTCAACCCTGTCTTACATACAGATGCTTTAAAAATTGCAGTGAATCTTTTTTCTTGAAAAATGTCTTCATGCCATATAATCATGGCTTCCACTCAATCTTTTGGCACTGTCCAATATTAATATGTTTTTAGAAATAAATAGAAGAAAGAGTAATGGAAGAGGTACTCAATAGAAAAGTCTCTTGGGGTCTAATTTGGATGGTACTGGGGAAAATGCCCAGAAGGTCTGCAAACAAATAATGGGCAATCTAGACAGTGCTGAGAATAATACAGCAGAGTTTTTAAAGGAATAGCACATATAAAAAGACTTTTCCATTTAGGGTGCCAAAATCCCAACGTAAGGACTTCAAAAAATAATGGAAAGAAACCTCTACATTGAGACTACCGCAGATTTTGTTTGATAAAAGAAGATTTAGTACATGGAAGTTGTGTTTGTCTTCTGAATAGTAAAAATATCTCACTAAGGATATAAAATATCTTTCTACTTTCATGTGACCATTTTAAAAGGGCAGGAATATGAATTCAACTGACAAAAAATTACTTCAGTGTTTCTGGTTTATTTTAATGTGTATTTTTTTCAGCAAAACCTTACAGTAATAAAGATTTTGCTGTCACCTCATGAACAAATAATTGTATTACTTTACAGGGAAGAGAGGCAAACTAGAATAATGACCACAGCATCATTTGTGGGTATACAGAAATTATGTCTTTTTTATAAAGGAGATCTTAATAAGCGGCTTGGGAAATTCTATTATAAGGCATTCTGTATTGATTTATTATCTTCTAATGCTCATTTCTGCCATGCACTCAAAGCTCCAAAGCATTAAAATTGGTAACCACTGTAGTTTGATGCCCGTTCTGAAGTTCAAATGGCAAATAAATTCTCATATTAATGGTAATGGTGTGAAACTGAGAATTTATTGAAGTTATTTGTTAAACTTCAGTATGTACCTATAGCTAGTTTTCATGTGAAAAAACCTTTAGTAAGAGAGTAACTTTGAATGTTTTTCTAATACACTAATGAAATTAGTTGAATTTTGGCTTTCCTGCCACTCTGGCAGCTTTGTTAACCCATGGGGGTCTGTTCAGGGTGATAACACATAGAGAAGCATGGACCCTAACGCCAGTATAAGGCAGAACGAAGCTGTTCTCTACCATGAGAAGCCGACAAGAACCTATCAGAGCAAGCAGACAAGCATGATTCCAGGGGCCATCGGGAAAGAGTATATGCGGGTGTTCCAGGCAGATGTAGCTCATAGGAACAGTTACAATATTTCATACACGTTTTACAAAGGATATTCCTAAGCATTTTTTCACACTCATTTGCAGATGGTGACTTCTTTAAAAGTAGAAACAGTCTGACATCCACCCGGAATTAAGACCAAGAGAGTTCGGTATTAAACTAACTGAAACGTCAAAGCATGTTGCTTTTAATGCTGTGAATTCACCCGAACTCACCTTCTCCGAGCCCTCTCTTCTGAAAGAACATAACGAGTAACCTTTAAGTGTTGCTTCCTGCGAGTCAGTGACAGAATCTTCTAACTGGTAGACCGAGAAGCCTGTCAGCATTTCCATCATAAACCTGTATTATCTGGAGTTTATAAGTTGGCTGTAAAACTCAGGCAGAATCTAGGCATTGAAACCTTTCTGGAAACGTGGTATATTTTTAGACCGTGTAGACTACAGGGTGGTAAAAACACAGGATTTTCAGGCCCAAATATAGCAGTACTTTACACAAATTTAAACACATTAAAGTAAACCAGAAATGTCCTATTTCTAAATTCACGGGACACAAAAAGAACACATAATTTTAGGCCACTATCCAAACCTTGTAGCCTGATTTTGTCCAAAGTCTGTCTTCTGTTATGATTATACAGAAAGTGTTGAAGGCATTGGAAAAAATTTCAGAAACAGGTGACCAAACCTAAAAACGTAAAGTTTTATAAACTATTCGTCTTTGAGGTGTTGCATATGCTCTAAAGCGGTCATGTGAAATAGCTAAAGCTCTTTGCTATTATACCGTTAAAAGTATTTTTTGTAGAGCACTTTGCATTGTATAAAGTAATTTAACATGCAGTATTTAATTTAACTCTAAAAAAGAACCCTGTAACATTACCCTCATTTTACAGAGGAAGCTGTGGAAGCTTAGCACATAAATGTATTACTCAGTCATGCACAGAAGTTAAGTTCAACCCAGGTCTTCAATTTCAAGCTCTGTCTGGTACCACTGAAAACACCCCTATCATTTCAACCCTGCTAACTTCTCATTCATACTGAATCTGCCGCTCACTATCATTATGGCCTCTCCTGCCGCGATTGCTCTCTGCTCCATCACTCAACCTTCTTCCTCTTTCCACAGCTTCACAGCTTGACCTCCTTTAGATATACCTGTGGATGTCTCGTAAGTTCAGTGCAACTCACCTGGGACAGTTTTGCTTTCCAGGGACATTTGGCAATTTCTGGAGACATTTTTGGTTGTCACCACTGCATGTGGGAGGGTAGGGTACCGTTGGCCAATGTCCAGTGGTAGAGCCTAGGGATGCTGCTAAACAGCCTACAACACCCAACACAGCCCTGCCCAACAAATAATTATCCAGTCCAAAGTAACAACAATGCAGAGGTTGAGGAAACCCTGCTCCGGCCAGAACTCTAGATTCACAACTTATGATTATTAACCCGCTTAAGTGACACATCTTCGACTTTCTTTGGTTTCTAAACAATGCTATGAAATGTCAAATGCTATTTTGTCATTCTAGAGCTTAGATCTAAGCTCACAGAAAAGCAAGAATGTGAGCTCTATGATGGTTCAGGGTCTGCTTTCTTGTTTCGTGTCTATTGTTTAGTGGCTGCCTCACAGTGGGTGCTCGAGAAGGATCGGCTGAAGCAATGGCAAGTATAGGCATACGTCTTCACTGGATTGTAGAAATATGTGCTGTCCATGGACACGGGGAGGGGAACATCACACACCGGGGCCTGTCGGGGGTAGGAGGCTAGGGGAGGGAGAGCGTTAGGAGAAATACCTAATGTAGATGACAGGTTGATGGGTGCAGCAAACCACCATGGCACATGTATACCTATGTAACAAACCTGCACGTTCTGCACATGTATCCCAGAACTTAAAGTATAATTAATTAATTACAATAAAGAATTATGTGCTGTCTGTGACTGACCCCTTGGGCATTGCCGTTAGTGGCTCCTCTAAATCATTCCCTGTCCTGAGGTCCCCTCCCCTTCCTCCCATTCCTTCTGCATCTTCGAGGCCTTCCTGAAAACGAGGCCCTATCATTTCCATTATTACACTCTGTTAACTCCATCTTCATCACTTTCAAATGCGCTGAAAAATCCTCCTTCTAAATAACTCTGCTGCCAACCTTTCTTTCTGTATTTCTTTTACTGCTAAACCACTTGAGTAGTGATTGGCTCCAATTTTTTAGCATATACAGTGAGTAACCTTTTGCAATCTGAGTGGATTTCCCAGAACGCTACAAACACTGCTCATCTGAAATTCAATCACCATTTTCTGATGACAAACCAAGAAAAGGCCATTGTTTTTGGAAGTGCCCTTGGCCTTGCTAGAGCCTTCAACGATTGTGATCTCCTTCATGAGATTCCTTCCCGTATTTTCTAAGAGACTGCTTATTTCCGTCTTTTCACGTTTACACTTCAACCCCAGTTTTTATTTTTCTTCGTGGCAACTTTTCATCTTCTATCCTCCTTAACTGGATGTTTTCTAAGCCTTTGTTGTACTCTGAGGTTATTTTTCTCTTCCTAAGTTTTCTCCCTTGGTCCCTGCATTGACTTCTCTGTGAATAACTAAAAAGTCTTCGCTTCCAAGTATTCATTCCACATTTCAAATCACCGGCATAACACGGCTGCTGTAACTGCAAACTCAACACACTTAAACAAAACAACTATTTCTTCCTCATCCTTTTTCATGACTTGCCTCCTCACGCTCTGTAGCCCCCGGACACAGGAAGGTTCTATTTAGGGGCAGAACTGACATTAAGAAGCCTGCTTTCCCTGAGCCTGCTCCATACTGAAGCCATCCCTGCCACTTTGTCAAGTTATTGACCTAAGATCCTGAAGTTCATCTCTCCCAGCTAAACGCAACTCTGCAGAACTAGCAATTCCACTGGCCATTCCTGTAAGTCCACCCTTCAAAGTGGCAACACCCGCTAAAGAAAACAACTCTTGAGAACTGTTTCATAATGGTGATTGGCAACACTCATGTGGACATGCTTATACATACTAACTTATTAATACCGCTTTTCTATGGGGTAGGTTCTACTCTCATACACAGTTGTTACAGATAAGGATCCAAGGCATCATGGCTTAAGTAACTCATCTAATGTTACACTGCTAATAAGGTAGCCAGGATTTGAACAAAGCTGTGTGGTTCTGGTGTCTATGCTTTTATCCACTATGCTCTATCTCGTCCTTGCTGCAGGGCACATATGAAAATGGTAGTCAGTGTCATTGGGTGGACAGTGTAGAGCAAAAAGCCATGCAATTTTACGGTGAGTTCAGAGGGTAGAATAGCACCCCTCAAAATGATATATCCAAGTTCTAACCCCTAGAATCTGTGAAGATCACATTATTGGAAGAAGGATCTTTTCCGATGTGGTTAGCCTAAGGATCTCCAGACGACCTCATCCTGGATATAGAGTGAGCCTGAAGTCCAATTGTTGGTGTCCAAATGAGAAGAGAGGAAGAAACTGACAAAGAAAAGGTGACGTGAAGTTGGCAGTAGAGACTGGAGTGATGTGTCAATAAGTCAATGCATACCAAGGATTTCTGACAATGCCAATACCTGGGAGAGAGGTAGGAACAGGTTCTCCCTCAGAAATTTCAGAGGGAATCAACTGTGCTGACCTCTGGAATTTACACTTTGAGCCTGTTGGATAGTGAGATGATAGAACTCCACTGATTACGGTGTCAACTTTGTGTGGCCTTGTTAGGGCACCCCTGGGAAACTAATGCCATGGGAGAGATCACTGTGAGCTGGAGCAGAGAGTCCAATAATGGAGCCCTCAGGAAAATGGCAAATCTCTAATGAAATGCATCTCACCAACAGAATGCTGCCAAAGACTGTTTTCTTTTATTTTTTCTAACATTATTTTTGTTATTCTACTTTAAGTTCCGTGATACATATACAGAATGTGCAGATTTCTTACATAAGTATACATGTGCCATGGTGGTTTGCTGCATCCATCAACCCATTATCTACATTAGGTATTTTTTCTATCCCTCCTCTAGTCCCCCACCCCACAACAGGCCCCAATGTGTGATGTTGCCTTCCCTGTGTCCATGTGTTCTCATTGTTCAACTCCCACTTATGAGTGAGGACATGCAGTGTTTGATTTTCTGTTCCTGTGTTAGTTTGTTGAGAATGATGGTTTCCAGCTTCATCCATGTCCCTGTAAAGGACATGAACTCATCCTATTTTATGGGTGCATAGAATTCCATTGTGTATATGTGGCACATTTTCTTAATTCAGTCTATCATTGATGGGCATTTGGGTTGGTTCCAAGTCTTTGCTATTGTGAACAGTGCTGCCATAAACATATGTGTGCATGTGACTTTATAGTAGAGTGATTTATAATCCTTTGGGTATATGCCCAGTAATGGGATTACTGTGTCAAATGGTATTTCTGGTTTTAGATCCTTGAGGAATTGCCACACTGTCTTCCACAATTGTTGAACTAATTTACACTGCCAGCAACAGTGTAAAAGCATTCCTATTTCTCCACATCATCTCCAGCATCTGTTGTTTCCTGACATTTTAGTGATCACCATTCTAACTGGTGTGAGATGGTATCTCATTGTGGTTTCGATTTGCATTTCTCTAATGACCAGTGATGATGAGCATTTTTTCATATGTCTGTTGGCTGCATAAATGTCTTCTTTTGAGAAGTGTCTGTTCATATCCTTTGCCCACTTTTTGATGGGGTCGTTTGATTTTTCTTGTAAATTTGTTTAAGTTCTTTCTAGATTCTGGATATTAGCCCTTTGTTGGATGGATAGATTGCAAAAATTTTCTCCCATTCTGTAGGTTACCTGTTCACTCTGATGATAGTTTGTTTTGCTGTGCAGATGCTGTTCAGTTTAATTAGATCCCATTTTTCAGTTTTGGCTTTTGTTGCCATTGCTTTTGGTGTTTTAGTCATGAAGTGTTTGCCCATGCATATGTCCTGAATGGTATTACCTAGGTTTTCTTCTAGAGTGTTTATGGTTTTAAATCTTACATTTAAGTCTTTAAGCTGTCTTGAATTAATTTTTGTATAAGGTGTAAGGAAGAGGTCCAGTTTCAGTTTTCTGCGTATGGCTAGCCAGTTTCCCCGACATCATTTATTAAATAGGGAATAATTTCCCCATTGCTTGTTTTTGCCAGGTTTGCTAGAGATCAGATGGTTGTAGATGTGTGGCCTTATTTCTGAGGCCTCTGTTGTGTTCCCTGGGTCTGTATATCTGTTTTGGTACCAGTACTATGATGTTTTGGTTACTGTAGCGTTGTAGTATAGTTTGAAGTCAGGTAGCGTGATGCCTCCAGCTTTCTTCAATTTGCTTAGGATTTTCTTGGCTATACGGGCTCTTTTTTGGTTCTATATGAAATTTAAAATAGTTTTTTCTAATTCCATGAAGAAAGTCAGTGTTAGCTTGCTGGGGATAGCATTGAATCTACAAATTACCTTGGGCAGCATGGCCATTTTCACAATATTCATTCTTCCTATCCATGATCATGGAATGTTTTTCCATTTGTTTGTGTCCTCTCTTACTTCCTTGAGCAGTGGTTTTTAGTTCTCCTTGAAGAGGTCCTTCACATCCCTTGTAAGTTGTATTCCTAGTTATTTTATTCTCTTTGTAGAAACTGTGAATGGGAATTCACTCATGATTTGGCTCTCTGTTTGCCTATGATTGGTGTATAGCAATGTTTGTGATTTTAGCACATTGATTTTGTATCCTAAGACCTTGCTGAAGTTGCTTATTAGCTTAAGGAGATTTTTGGACTGAGACAATGGAGTTTTCTAAATATACAATTATGTCATCTGCAAACAGAATATTTGACTTTCTCTCTTCCTATGTGAATCCCTTTATTTCTTTATCTTGCCTGATTGTCCTGGCCACAACTTCCAATTCTATGTTGAATAGGAGTGGTGAGAGACGGTATCCTTATCTTGTACCGGTTTTCAAAGGGAATGATTCCAGCTTTTGCCATTCAGTATAATATTGGCTGTGGGTTTGTCATAAATGGCTCTCATTATTTTGAGATACATTCCATCAATGCCTAGTTTATTGAGAGTTTTTACCAGGAAGGGTGTTGAATTTTAACACAGGCCTTTTCTGCATCTATTGAGATAATCATGTGGTTGTTGTCATTGGTTCTGCTTATGTGATTAATTACGTTTATTGATTTGTGTATGTTGAACCAGCCTTGCATCCCAGGGATGAAGCCTACTTGATTGTGGTGGATAAACTTTTTGATGTGCTGCTGGATTCAGTTTGTCAGTATTTTATTGAGGATTTTCACATCAATATTCATCAGGGATATTGGCCTGAAATCTTTTTTTGTTGTGTCTCTGCCAGATTGTGGTATCAGGATGATGAAGGCTTCATAAAATGAGTTAGGGAGGAGTCCTTCTTTTTCTGTTGTTTGGAATAGTTTCAGAAGGAATCATACCAGCTCCTATTTGCACCTCTGGTAGAATTCAACTGTGAATCCGTCTGTTCCTGGACTTTTTTTGGCTGGTAGGCTATTACTTTCTGTCTCAAATTCAGAACTTGCTATTGGTCTATTCAGGGACTCAACTTCTTCCTAGTTTAGTCTTGGATGAGTGTATATGTCCAGGACCCTATCCATTTCTTTTAGATTTTCTAGTTTATTTGTATAGAGGTGTTTATGGTGTTCTCTGATGGTAGTTTTGTATTTCTGTGGGATCAGTGGTGATATCCCGTTTATCATTTTTTATTGTGTCTATTTGATTCTTCCCTCTTTTCTTCTTTATTAGTTTGGCTAGCAATCTATCTATGTTGTTAATCTTTTCAAAAAACTAGCTCCTTGATTCTTTGATTTTTTCAAGGGGTTTTTTGTGTCTATCTCCTTCATTCGTCTCTGATCTTAGTTATTTCTTGTCTTCTACTAGCTTTTGAAGTTGTTTGCTCTTGCTTCTCTTGTTCTTTTCATTGTGATATTAGAGTGTCAATTTTAGATCTTTCCTGCTTTCTCCTGTGGGCATTTAGTGCTGTACATTTCCCTCTAAACACTGCTTTAGCTGTGTCCCAGAGATTCTGGTATGTTTGTCTTTATTCTCATTGGTTTCAAAGAACTTATTTATTTCTACCTTAATTTTATTAAGGTAGAAATTTAAGTTATTTATCCAGTAGTCTTTCAGGAGCAGTTTGTTCAGTATCCATGTACTTATGTGGTTTTGAGTCAGTTTCTTAGTCCTGAGTTCCAATTTGGTTGCACTGTATCTGAGAGACTGTTTGTTGTTATTTACAATCGTTTCCATTTGCTTAGGAGTGTTTTACTTCCAATTACGTGGTCAATTTTAGAATAAGTGTGATGTAGAGCTGAGAAGAATTCTGTTGATTTGGGGTGGAGAGCTCTGTAGATATCTATTAGTTCTGCTTGGTCCAGAGGTAAATTCAAGTCCTGAGTTTCTTTGTTTAATTTTCTGTCTCATTGATCTGTCTAATATTGACAGTGGAGTGTTGAAAATTTCCCACTGTTATTGTGTGGGAGTCTAAGTCTCTTTGTAGGTCTCTAAGAACTTGCTTTATTAATCTGGGTGCTCCTGTATTGGGTGCATATATATTTAGGATAGTTAGTCCTTCTTGTTGCATTGATCCCTTTACCATTATGTAATGCCCTTCCTTGTCTTTTTTGATCTTTGTTGGTTTAAAGTCTGTTTTATCAGACTTTAATTTATCAGACTTTATATTTGCTTGGTAAATATTCCCTGTCTCTTTATTTTGAGCCTATGTTTGTCGTGAGATGAGTCTCCTGAATACAGCACACCAATGGGTCTTGACTCTTTATCCAATTTGCCAGTCTGTGTCTTTTAGTTGGGGCATTCAGTCCATTTACATTTAAGGTTAATATTGTTACGTGTGAATCTGATCCTGTCATTATGATGCTAGCTGGTTATTTTGCCTGTTAGTTGATGCAGTTTCTTCATAGTGTTGATGGTCCTTACAATTTGGTATGTTTTTGCCATGGCTAATACTGGTTTTTCCTTTCCATATTTAGTGCTTCCCTCAGGAGCTCTTGTAAGGCAGGCCTGTGGTGACTAAATCTCTCAGCATTTGCTGTCTGTAAAGAATTCTACTTCTCCTTCACTTATGAAGCTTAGTTTGGCTGGATATGAAATTCTGGGTTGAAAATTATTTTCTTGAACAATGTTGAACATTGGCCCCCACAGTCTTCTGGCTTGTAGAGTTTCTTCTGAGAGATCTGCTGTTAGTCTGATGGGCTTCCTTTTGTGGGTATACTGACCTTTCTCTCTTTCTTTCTGGCTGCCCTTAACATTTTTTCCTTCATTTCAACCTTGGTGAATCTGACGATTATGTGTCTTGGGGTTGCTCTTCTGGAGGAGTATCTTTGTGGTGTTCTCTGTATTTCCTGAATTTGAATGTTGGCCTGTCTTGCTAGGTTGGGGAAGTTCTCCTGGGTAATATCCTGAAGAGTGTTTTCCAGATTGGTTCCATTCTCCCTGTCACTTTCAGGTACAGTCAAACGTAGGTTTGGTCTTCTCACATAGTCCCATATTTCTTGGAGGCTTTGTTCATTCTTTTTCATTCTTTTTTCTCTAATCTTGTCTTCAGCTTTATTTCATTAAGTTGATCTTCAATCTCTGATATCCTTTCTTCTGCTTGATTGAATGAGCTATTGATACTTGTGTATGCTTCACGAAGTTCTCGTGCTGTGTTTTTCAGCTCCGTCAGGTCATTTATGTTCTTCTCTACGCTGGTTATTCTAGTGAGCAATTCCTCTAACCCTTTCTCCAGGCTCTTAGCTTCCTGGCTTTAGGTTAGAATATGCTCCTTTAGCTTGGAGGAGTCTGTTGTTACCCACCTTCTGAACTCTACTTCTGTCAATTTGTCAAAGTCATTCTCCATCCAATTTTGTTCCCTTGCTGGCAAGGAGCTCTGATCCTTCGGAGAAGAGGTGTTCTGGGTTTTGGAATTTTCAGCCTTTTTACTCTGGTTTTTCCTTATCTTCATGGATTCATCTGCCTTTTGTCTTTGATGTTGGTGACCTTCAGTTGATTTTTCTGTGTGGATGTCTTTTTCATTGATGTTGATGCTATTCCTTTCTGTTTGTTAGTTTTCCCTCTAACAGTCAGGCCCCTCTGCTACAGGTCAGCTGGAATTTGCTGGAGGTCCAATCTGACTCTGTTTGCCTGGGTATCACCAGTGGAGGCTGCAGAATAGCAAAGATTACTGCCTGTTCCTTCCTCGGGGAGCTTTGTCCCTGAGGGCACCCTCCAGATGCCCACTGGAGCTCTCCTATATGAGGTGTCTGTTGGCCACTGCTAGGAGTTGTTTCCCTGTTAGGAGGCATGGTGGTCAGGGACCCACTTGAGGAGGCAGTCTGTCCCTTAGCAGATCTAAAGTGCTGTGCTGGGACATCTGTTGCTCTCTTCAGAGCCAGCAGGCAGGGACGTTTCTGTCTGCTGAAGCTGTGCCCACAGCTGCCCCTTCCCTCAGGTGCTCTGTCCCACTGAGATGGGAGTTTTATCTATAAGCCCCTGAATCGTGCTGCTGCTTTTCTTTCAGACATGCCCTGCCCAGAGAGAAGGAATCTAGGGCGGCAGTCTGGCTACAGCAGCTTTGCTGAGCTGTGGTAGGCTCTGCCCAGTCCAAACTTCCCAGTGGCTTTGATTTCACTGTGAAGGGAAAACCACCTATTAAAGCTTCAGTAGTGGCGGATGCCCCTTCCCCTACCAAGCTCAAGCATTCCAGATTGACTTCAGACTGCTGTGTTGGCAGCGAGAATTTCAAGCCAGTGAATTTTGGCTTGCTGGCCTCCGTGGGGGTGGGATCTGCTGAGCTAGACCACTTGGCTCCCTGGTTTCAGCCGCTTTTCAGGAGAGTGAACGGTTCTGTCTCACTGGCGTTCCAGGTGTCACTGGGATGTGAAGAAAAAACTCCTGCAGCTAGCTGGGTGTCTGCCCAAATGGCTGCCCAGTTTTGTGCTTGAAACCCAGGGCCCTGGTGGTGCAGGCACCTGAGGGAATCTCCTGATCTGTGGGTTGCAAAGACAGTGGGAAAAGCATTCTGGGCTGAATGCACCATCCCTCAGGGCACAGTCCCTCATGGCTTCCCTCGGCTAGGGTAGGGACTTCTCTGACCCCTTGTGCTTCCTGGATGAGGCGACACCCCACCCTGCTTTGGCTTGCCCTCAATGGGCTGCACACACTGTCTCACCAGTCCCAATGAGATGAGCCAGGTACCTCAGGTGGAAATGCAGAAATCACCCACCTTCTGCACTGATCTCACTGGGAACTGCAGACTGAAGCTGTTCCTCTTCAACCACCTTGCTAACCCCTCTCAACTAAGTTTTCTTATCTTAGGTTGTGTATCCAATAAGCTAGATTTAGTGGTCAATAGTGATTTTTGGAATGAATGAATAAATAATAAACATTGTTTTCCTTGTACTGCACTATAAATGTGTAGAAGTCATGTAATTTAAAATTTCTATGTGTTAAAATGTTGGGTAAAATATTTTTACTCTAAATATCTAAGTTATTAAATATAACTGGCTGCATTTATTTTATTAAAACTTACAAAGTAATTTTTATAATGATACAAATTATAGGATCACCTACATATTGTGCCTATTAAAATTTTACTTAAACATGATTTTAGTTTTTTATAGACAGAAATATAAAGAATGCTTCAAAATCTTAATCATTTAGAACTAAAATAATGTCTGGTGCCTTGAAATCCAGATTTACATATGTGTTAAAAATACTGGTTTTTTCCTCAAGTCAAATCATGGAATTGAGAGGTAGAGTTGAATGCAGTTTTAATAAGTATGCATTGGTTCCTATGTGGCTATTCTTGCTGGAGTAGCACACTAACACTCTACAAAAATCTGTTTTACAAAAAGAAATCTTTGGAAGTAATCATTATATAAATTAATGAAAAAATGAATAAACATATGCAATAAATAAACATTAAATTATTGATCAGTGGAGATCCTGGATTCTAAGACTATGAAAATATTAAACAGTTTTCTCAGGAAAAACATTTTGGGACAAATATATATATATGTGTATATATATATTTCCCTCCATATTATTTCAGAGGCTATATCATAAAGATGAAATAAAACTGGAAAATGTACATTGACTAAGAATTTAACTTTTGAAACTCAAACATCTATATCTTTCATATATATGTACATATGTGAAATATAGAGCTATGAAAGATATATGTACACACATACATATATAGTGGACAAAGATATCTTTATTTCAGGTATATACTTTTTCATATATCTTTAATAAATATTATTGATATATACATTTCATATATGTATGTACATATATTCACACACACATAACCCTGATTTCATCTTAGCACATACATTTATTATTATCTTCATTTGGAAATATTGGAAATAAAGTATTAGGTGTGTTTTAGCACATGTAGAATTCAGCTAAAATCAAAAGCAATGGAAACATTTTCAAGGGCAAATGTACTTAAGTATTGTAGCCGTGCCACTTATTTCCATATAACAAAAAGTCTTATTTATACATTTACATTTGGGTTAATTCAATTTTTTGCCCTGATGAAGACCTGAAGCAATTTCAGGATAGAATTTTTAGAACGGAGAGGAACCATGAAAAATTGAAATGTATAAAGAGAGGAGCTTGAGAATTCCAGACACTTTCATATTTAGATATTGTGTTGTATCTGTGCTTCTGTACAAGATACCCAACCTTTCTTTTTTTGTTGTTTTTTGTTTGTTTGTTTGTTTTGTTTTGAGATGGAGTCTCCCTCTGTTGCCCAGGCTGGAGTGCGGTGGCTTGATCTCGGCTCACTGCAAGCTCTACCTCACGGGTTCAAGTGATTCTCCTGCCTCAGCCTCCTGAGTAGCTGGGATTACAGGCATGCGCCACCATGCCTGGCTAATTTTTTTTGTATTTGTAGTAGAGACGGGATTTCAGCATGTTGATCAGGCTGGTCTTGAACTCCTGACCTCATGATCCACCCACCTCGGCCTCCCAAAGTGCTGGGATTATAGGTGTGAGCCACGGTGCCCGGCCGATACCCAACGTTTCAAAGCCTGAATTTCCATACACAAAATATAGCTAAAGATGCCTATTGTATTTGGTGGGGAAGTCAATTTGAAAATTAGTGTAAATGCTACACAATAGATAGAGATTGATGGCCTCTTGGTCTTTTCATAATCATTATCACAGGAAGCACAATGCTCATGTTGCTTTACCTAATTCTACTTGTTCCATGCAAAAAAATTAGAGCTGGTCACTGGATTAAATTGTATTTGTTACCTTCCTGTTCTAAGTATCCTTAAAAGAATAGGAAGGTAACAAACACAATTTAATAGATATATAGATAACATCTATAAGATATATCTTTAATATACATAAAGATAACATCCCTAAGAGGTATGATAGCTTCTTCTAAGTAATTAACCTGCACACATATGGTTTACTTAAACAATGGAACATTTTTTGAGTATAGGGAGATCTGAAGCACAGACATGATGGGTATAAGCTTATTAAAGTACTATTATTCTATTGACTATTGCTTTTTGGTTTGAAGTAAAATGTTAACTGCATTGAGAATGGTTTTGGTAATAAAAAGATGCCTCTGAATGAACATTATGAAATTTGATTGATTCACTGAGTTTGGTCTCAAGTACTCACATCAATGCTTTTAGCTTTTAAAATAGATTGCATCAATTATTGCTTAAATTTAACATTGATGAAAAACATTTCTAGCCCATGGTTAATGTCTATAGAGTTAACAACGATGTGGGGAGTTAGCTGCCCTGTTATGTGAAGACTCTTTAAATTAGGTGGACTGTAATGGACACACACACAAGTTGTTTCTATGGCTCTGAAAATCAGAAATGGAAGTTCTTTAGGATCACTGTCAGTTCTGTTTAAGCCTAGATACTTTTTCTGTAAAATGGGGATGATAATAATGATATGCCCCTTTGTGTTTGTTTTTAGAACAATTGAATAAATCATCAGTACATTTTGGCAATGATTATTATTATACACACACAAGGTACTGTGTTATCCTCTATAAAACTGTAGGATGGACGAGACGTAATAGTTATCCTTGTATAAATTTCCTATTGCTGCTGAAACCAATTGCCACAAATGTAGGGGCTTAGAACAACACTAATTTATTATCTTACAGTTTTATATCTCAAAAGTCTGTTGCTGGTCTCACGAGGCTAACGTCAAGGTCTGTATGGCAGAGTTCCTTTCAGGAGTCTCTCCGAGAGAATCTGTTCCCTTGCTCTTTGAGGTTGTTGGCAGAATTAATTTATCTGCAGTGGCAGGATTCAGAGTCCTGTGTTCTTGCTGGCTATAAACTCTGGGCCATTATTAACTTCTTGAGGCTGCCACATTTCTGGCTTTGTGATTTCTTCCTCTATCTTCAAAATCAGCAATGATGGATGGAGTCTCTCTCATGTCAAATCTCCCTGACCTGCCAGTCAACGTTCTTAGCTGTTAAGAATTCATGTGATTACAGTGGCCCCACCTGTAATAATCCAGGATCCTCCCCCCATCGGAAGGTCGGTACCTTCCATCTGCAAAGCCCCTTTTGCTGTGTGACATAACACATTCACGGATCCCGGGAACTGGGGCTAACCTCTTTGGGAGAGGCATTATCCTGCCTACCACAAACCCCAACCTTTTATATATCTGGGAAAGTAAATAAAACAAGTATATAAATAACAGCCACATAAGGCCGAATGTGCATCTTGCTTTAAGAAACTACAAATTCATTGTTCAATATCTAATTAGAAGGGAGTAATATAACTCTTCCTTTTATCATATATCATTATAAAGCGTTTCTACAAGGATTTTCCCCTGTAGAAGGGATTGTTTTCTCTTATCCTGGTCTCCTTGTTCCTCATCGATCGTTGCTCCTGCAGCAATTACCGAGCAGCGAAGATGACGTGGAATGGCCCTTTACAGGAGGGAAGCTGTTTCCCGTACTCAGGAAGTACAGCTGCTAACCTGGTGGGCTTGGGCATCCTGGGTATTCAGATAGTCAACTTTAAGGCTTTTAAAAACATGTGATTTTGTGAAACATTTGTATAGAAATGTTCCTGTTCCTTCTTCGTTTACCCTTAAGAGATTATGATCAGAGGTTAGTTATGTGACATTGGTTTTGTCCTCCGTGGCTGAATTCTTGAGAACATTGCCAACATTAGCAGACCGTATTGTATTTCTCATATCTTATTTATTTTTTCTTTTCATATCTCTGTCATTATCATCTGATGCCCTTCGTCACAATCTAATTCTGTTCTTCAACTCAGTCACTGCAGAACTGTGTTTTTTTCCCTTGACTTTTATTTAGCTGTGCAGAGTTTTTCATTCTTTAAGTATAAAAACATTTCCTCCCACTACTTGAGTATTCTACTTCTAAACCTTCTACCAATTTAAGCACCTATATGTATCTTCATCTCTTCCTTTCTGATGGAGTTTCACAGAAAAAACAATAGTAAAAAATTCTGGGCTAGATCAGACTGGTTAATAGCTAGTAGGTTTCTTATGAGTAAAATGACAGCTTGTAAGGTGCGAAGCTTGTGTCCTAAAAAAGACACGAAGCACTTCCTTCAGCATAACACAAGACAAAGCCAAGGTAAAATAGAACATTGTAGAATAAGATTTAGAGAATTAATAAAAAGGAAAGAGTAAGTCATACAGACAGAAGACATAAGGAATGATGTGTGAGTACATGGGCTTGGGAATCAGACAACCTGAGCCTGGACCCCAGCTCTACCACCTGCTACCTGTTGAGCCTGGACAGGTAACTTAGTGCAAAGCACAGATTTCTTTATAGGATAAAAGGCTATAAAAATATCCATCTTGGATAGCAGTCATGAAGAGGTGATATACATAAAAACTTGGCATATGCTAATTACTCAATAACTGAAAGTTTAATATTTGCTCAGACATCATCTAAAAGGACTGGACCTACATCTGCAGTTAACTGCACAGTGGAAGAAACGGCCTCTCCTGGGTAGCCTCATGGGTGGGGTGAAGAGACAAAGCTTGGGAGTGCAGCATGTTGAGCATATCTGCTCAGATGTAACATTTAAGCAGCAAGTCTTGTGTTCGAAATCATGTTATCAGCCTCTTTTAGTCATCAACATAACTCTGTAATATAAACACTGTAAAATATTTTGTAGAGGAGAAAAAACTCCTATGTAATAAGAAGAGAGATAACTTGTCCTAGTATACACTGCTGGTTGGAAATAATCCAAACAAATGCACCCAAGTTTTGTCCCCAGAACCTATATGTTCATATTTCAAACTAAACTACCATCTTTCCTGGAAAGCAACCTCTTCTGCAGACATCTCTATTTCTCTCAATAGAATGAACTTCTTAGCGATTTATTTTTTAAAGTTAAATATCATAAAATAGGTATATGTTGTAGATACAAGCAGATTAAAGTAGCATATTTATCTATTAGAGCACAACTCCAAAATGGAGAGATTGAAACAGCTGTTTCATCAGCTCTTGGCAGGGCTCAGCTGCATGCCTCTTCTGCTGCTCACACATGTAATTTCTCATGCAGGTGCCATCAGATAGGGCTGAGCTGTGCTGGCTCCAGATCTAACTCCCTCATGCTCCTCCCAGGGGCTTCACTCTAAGTTGTTGTTTTAAATAAGCTTTATTTTTAAAGAACAGTTTTCAATATACAGAAAATTTGGGTGATACTACAGAGAGTTCACACATACCGCACACCCAGTTTTCCCCATTACATCTTATATCAGTATTGTTCACGTGTTACAATTAATATGCCCATTTTGATGCATTGTTATTAACTAAAGTCCAGAGTTTTTTCAGTTTTTGGTTTTTATTTTTTACAAAATGGCCTTTTCTGTTCCAAGATCTCATCCTGGATACCATGTCACACTTAGTTGTCATGTCTCTTTGGGCTCCTCTTGGCTGTGACAGTTGTGGCCTTGCTCTTTATGTGGTGTCATCCTACAGGACACCCCCCCCCCCCACACACACACACACACAGACATGTAGTCTGGATTTCTTACTGGCCAAAGGCTCTGAGATGAGGGAAGGAGAAGCTGGCACATTCTAAGACCTGGGCTCCAAAATCCCAGAATAGCAATTCCTCTGCTTCATCTTGATCGAACCAGTAGCAGGCCCAGCCTAGATTCAAATGGGAGGACATAAGTCCTAGCTCTTGATGGGCAGAGAGGCCTGTGCATGCAGGAAGCATGAGCAGAATAGTGAGATTGTCAAAGGTCATTTTAGGGTCAAGCCACACACAGATGTCAGGAAAATACCACCATTTGTTTAGTTGATTTTAGGCAGAGAATGATGAAATCATTATAATAAATGGAGAATGAAATGGCATATTGATATTGAATCCAAATTTCTACTTAAGCTATGTATCTCCAAATCAGTGGTTGCCATAGAGTATCACATTGTAACACAAATACCTGTTTCTCATGCAATTGAATCACTCATAAAAATGTTTAATGTGCCATGTAATAAATGCAGTAATTTGTTTTCTTTAGTAAATATAACAAATGTGTATATTTAAAATAAAATTAGTCTTCCATGGCCATAGAATTCAGAACTGTGGCTTTTTTTTTTTTTTTTGAAGTTTAGGTTGTCTCCAAGCATGAAAATGGAAATACTGATCCTGTGACAACACAGCCTGAATTTTCTGCTTTGCAGATGCCAGATTTATTTTTAAATGGTGTGAATCAAATCTGTGCTGAGAGGCCAACTTCAAAATATAAAAGAAAAATTGGCAATGGGACGATTGTGCTGGTTTGGCTGAAGTGAAGCGCTCTACGGCATTTCATTCTAGTGGAGCATCTGACTGTGAAAATCTTTCCAATCGTAATTTTCTTTGGCTTGCCAAAAGAGGATTATGAACTAAAGTCAGTGTTGCAGGAAATGTCACCTGTCCTTTGAAAGAAAATAATAAATCAAAATGGCTTTTGCTCCTCATGTTTAAAATGAAAAAAAAAAAAAAACGTTGATCCACCTTGGAGTCTTTTCTCATTTCTTGACAAGGCAGGTAAATAAACACAACAGAATTTTTTGTAACTGTTAATTCTTGCTCATCTCAAAAGGGGAAAAGGGAAATCTTCATTCAATATGTATTTGTAAAGAGAAACTAGAAGAGCAGAGACAGAAAGAGAAATGAGATGAAGAGTAAAACAAGACCAAGGTAGAGTTCTTCAAGTCAGATATTAGGTTAAGAAAGCTATCTTTAAATTACAATTTGTTTCTTTGATAGATACCATATTACAAATTCAAAAATGTGAGGTAAATAAAAACGAAAGAAAAGGAATAGATAACTCTTCCTGAAAAATTCTAAGTGCTTGTATATTTTGCTTTAAGCAAATAAAGACAAACTTATCAAACAAATATAACAGAGCTCAAAAGTATCTGAATTCTTTTGCCTTAGCAATTTTTTTTCAGTTATTTTAGCAATAAACATTGCCTGTGATGAGTACATACCACTTCAGAGAAAGAAAGTGATACTTCTGGCTTATGGTATGGACATCATGGCCATGCTGACACCATTTCTTTAAAAAAGTAATTGTTAATGCTACTTTGTATGTATTAATCTGAAAATACATAAGAGCATTTTAATAGTTGACGCCGCTACCATAAACTCCATTCGTCGTTGCTGTTGTTATAATCATGTACTAATGAGAACGTCTGGAATGTTCACGTGGTGAGAAATTTAGAAATGGCCGCAGACTGCAAAGCTGGAAGATCGTGGCTTAGGACGTTTTCTCTGTAATGTTGCAATGACATGATTTCAGATGTGTAATAAGCCGATATGTCGAAGAAGCCAATAAGCCCATCATCAAAGCGGTGTAGAATTTTCATAGAGCATTGTATCATCGCTGTGCATTTTCTAGTACGGTTTGGTTTGGTATAGTGCAGCCAAATTCTAAAGTGTGGTTTTAAAATTAAGAAATACTGTGGCCGGGCACGATGGTTCACGCCTGTGATCCCAGCACTTTGGGAGGCCGAGGCGGGTGGATCACGTGAGGTCAGGAGTTGGAGACCAGCCTGAGCAACGTGGTGAAACCCCATCTCTACTAAAAATACAAAAAAAATTACCCGGGCGTGGTGGCGGCGCCTGTAATCCCAGCTACTCGGGAAACTGAGGCAGGAGAATGGCGGGAACCCGGGAGGCGGAGCTTGCAGTGAGCCCAGATCGCGCCACCGCACTCCAGCCTGGGCCACAGAGAGAGACTCGGTCTCAAAATAAATAAATAAATAAATGAAAAAGAAATATTGCATATTAGTTGATTTTACTTATTGATTTTAACTGTATAAAACTATAAGTCAAATATAACTGGAAATTTTCATTTGAGCAATGCAGAAACAGAAAACATTCTCTTTTTTTTTTTTTTAATCAAGCCAGGTTTAACATGATGACTCTCAAACGAACACCAACACTAGGGTACAGGGCACAGCCTTGCAGTCTTGTTCTGTCCTTTTTCTGGCACTGAAGATTGGAGTAACTTCCTTACGATTGCACTGTCATCATGTTGAGATAAACCACAAAACAGGTATCAGGTTAGGAGAAAATTCGCATTCTATTTAAATTCTGATTTTGAATCAAAGAAAATTAATAACTGGAAAGATAAATAGATGAATATATAGATAAGAACCCTTAGCAAACATTTGCACAGTTTCACATTGCTAGTATGTCTTTATTTCTTCCTTGTTTCAGATTTCCTAGTATAGAGAGCAATTGTTTTTTTAAAAAAATTAATGGCCATTTTAACTTTTATTTACTTTTTAAATTTTTTATTAATTGAGTTTTAGGGACTATTTAAATTTTGTATTAGCTATTAACTCTGGGTCAGCTTCTCACTTGTCACCCTATCTGAATTTTCATTGACATCAAAAGGACTCTTTCCTTTGTAGAAGCATTAGTAGATCATCTCCTGTAAACTGGATACATGTCCCAGAGTTTTTCAACACTTGTGCATATAATCTACTCACAGCATCCAGTAAAAACCCAATAAATGCTGTTGACTGACTGCTTCCTATCTAGTTCAAAAATGGGGAGAAAATTAAACATGTTTTCGGTACATTTCCCAGCTTCAATATTTTAACTTGTCAAAGGAGCTAAATGTGCTTGGAAATGGTGTATGACATTTTAATTATGCTACCAGAAGAATCTGAGAATAGTGAACATATTGAGAAACAGGGCAGAATGGAAGAAGACAGTGGCACTGCTTTAAAGCCAAATTATCTGATGTTTATATCTTTCAACACTTTGGCCCAAGTTCAAGACATTAAATCTAGTTTTTCAAATGCAATTATGTATGGAAAGCACCAAGTACAGTCATGCCTGACAATAGCAGGGGTCAGGCTGAGGGACACACCATTCTTTGGTCAAAACATGAAAGTTAATTGCAAAATCCACAGGAATAAAAATAAATATTAAACATAAAGTTTTTGAAATAGAACATTTTGATGTCAGTATGTTTCTTTCATCTTAAAAACCCAATCATTTTGAAATTCCCTGAGTATTATTCAGGTAATGAAAAAATATGCTTTCTCAACAATTATGAAACACCAGGTCTTGATGGATATTTAGACACAGCTTGCATGACATTTTTAGCTTCACACTAGCAGTAGACATGACAGAATATGGAAGAACTGTAGCTCCTCGTGACGTGATTTCTGTGGTCCTCCTTGTTCGAAACAATCTAAACTTAAAAAGCATATGACTTTGCCAAAATGAGGTGAAAACCTTTTTAAAGTGAAAGACGGTATTAAATCAGTAATTCAGCATCACACTTGAGAAGAATGAACAGGAATAATTTTTTAATCTGATGAAATTGACTTGTTTATGCAGATATAATGAACACTTGTTTACTTGTTTGTTAACAAATTACTAATCTTTAAGAAGAGCTACTAACATTTCTGTTATGATTGACCAAAATGTTATAGACATTTGGGAGTCACTTTCTTCCAGTTCTCTCCATTCTCTTGCCCTTTTTCTTCCTGGTTTCCTCCAGTTCACTTCCCAACCATCCTCAAGAGCCTATAAATTGGCACCATAACTCTAGACTAAAATAGCGTTCTGAGAACTGAATGCTCATCCTTCACTCATTTTCTCACACTGTTTGCCAAATATGTTTTTCGGCATCTGAAATTAACATTCCAACAGTAACAGAAATTGCTGAATATTTAATAACATGTTTAGAGCTGTGTTTGCAATCCCTTGAAGCCGTATATGAGTACCAGCCCCTGATGAAATTGTTCAGCCTCACTGTGAATCATCAGCTTCCATCAGAGCTGTGCCGCCTATTCTCATGGCTAACCTTCCCATGAATACTTAGACTGCCCTGCTACTTAAAGTATGGTGCATTGACATCACCTGGGAGTGTGTTAGAAATGCAGAACTACTCAATCATAATCTCTGTTTTCATAAGACCACAGGGGATACACGTGCAAATGAGAGAGTGAGAAGCACTGGCCTGGATCTATCCACTCTCATGAAAAATAGAGCAATGCCATCCCCAGCCCACTGCTCTCTTTCCCGTGCTTGTCCAAATGGCCTCCTTCACATCTTCTGTCCTTTTCCCCTGCTCAGACCCTTCCCTTTCCTAGGCAGCACAAAGAGGACTGTTACACACCCCATGGGCGTGGAGAGACACCTGCCTCTATTCCATGCACCTGTTGTGAGTACCACACTCACTAGACTAATAACGTTTAAGGATTACTTCAATAATCTAAAAAGAAAAATTGATTCTCTTTCCCCATTTTGAACCTTATCATTTTGTACATAGCTAAAAATATTTGAAATTCACTCTTAAACATTTGTAATATGAAGACGTTTTACAAATATCACCACATTGCCTTCATGCCTTTGTCTTTACACCATTCCTGTGAGAGAGATCAGCAGCTTTATCCTGACTTACAGGTTTGGAGAGGACTATAAATAAATCAGGAAGGTATCGCAAATTAGCTTTTCCAAACTGGAATTAGGGTCCTGTCTTAAAGTCTGCAGGAATTACAAGACTCGAGGAAGAGAATCATTGGTGGTTTGGGAAACTCTGACAAACAATTAAGTAGAGAATGATTTAGTACACAGCTCAGTTCCTGAACATTCTCATTACTGACTGTGGTTACAAAAAATCTTGCCAAGACAAAAATGTTACTTCTATATAAATCCCTCTCATTCAAACTTAAACATAATAGCTAATAATATCCAGAATGATTAGTTGAATTATATAATCAGTGTTAAGTGGATTTTAAATACAGAAAATTTCACGAACTTTCATGGCTTTCACTAAACATGATTTGAATATGGTAAGGATTTTTATATGTGTATATTACTATGCAGTGTGGCTCTGACTCTGATTGCATTCAATATTCCGTCTGGTTAAACCATGTGTACTCACTTCTCCCCTCACTAGATGCCCTTCTAGAAACCTTCCCTCAATACTCCTATGAGGAGCCTTTAAATGCTCTGAATCTATTACAGAGATAAATGCCAGGGAAGTCCATTGTCATAAACCTTGAAATAACCTAAGTGTCTATTAGTAAGAAAGTAATTAAATTAAAAATGTTGTACACTCATGGGATGTAATATTTTGCAACTGGAAAAAAAGTAAAATAGAGCACAGTTGTTTATTTGGAAATATGTCCATATATGTTGCTACTTTCTGAAACAAAAAGAAAAGTTTCAGAATGAAGTGTGTAATAGTTGCACTTGTGTTAAAACTCTATATACCCATAGCTTGAGAAACACAAAGGTAAATAGATTAATATCTATAGCTATAGATAGATTAAAATAAGAAAGGTGGATGGATAGATGGGTAGAAAGACAGAAAGGAAGTAGACATGAAGATATTCATGGGAATTTTTGAAAAAGAATCAAAAGATTCTGATAACAAATGTTAATTTCTTGGGAGTTCAAATGAAATGTGAGAAAAGAGACTTTCACTTTCTTCTAAATACTTTTAGAGAGTTTTTGAAATTTTTGTAAATGCATATTACACTTAAATTTTTTTAATTATTAATTTTTATCGGTATGTAACTGAGTATCCCATTTTTCTAAGAGATAGTTTATTATTTCTCTATCTCTTCTTTTTTCTCACCTCCTTTTCCTCACTTCTTAGCTCTTTAGAAATGCAATTATAGCCTTTTACCTCCCATTTACCGGGCACTCCTTACAAGACAAGTTCATCTCCAGAGCAGAACCCTCACCCATTAAGAGGTTGCCTTGGGAGATAACAGCTGATTGACAGCCCAACGTATGCCTGCTAGAGTTTTTGGCCACCTTTTCAGCCTGTTTCTGCCCATGAAGAAGCCAACTCGACTGCCCAGTAGATAAGGCACCAAAGTCAGTATGCAGCCCTCCTGCCTGCTCACTTCCATCTCCCATAGGTCCCCCCTTTAAAAGGCCCCACTTTTTGTTCCAAAAGGGAAGCAGTATCCTTATGGTAGGAGCCTGTGCTTCTTCCCCAAAGGTAGATTTAGAATTAAAAAAAAAGTCATTTTCTTTATACCAGACCTGACTTTTTTTTAACTGGACTCTGCAAGTGGCAAGGGACTGAACCTGCATTTTGGTTCCAACTACAGAGTAGGTATATATATTTATGGGGTAGGTGAAATATTTGGATACAGGCATACAGTGTGTAATAATCACAAAACAGGGTATCCATCACCTCAAGTAATTAACTTTTGTGTTACAGACATTCCAATTATACTCTTTTAGTTATTTTTAAATGTACAATTAAATTATTATTGACTATAGTCACCCTGTTGTGATATCAAACACTAGACCCAATTTATTCTATCTTTGTACCCAGTAACACATTTAAATTTGTACTGTTATATCTTTTCAGAGTACCTAGCATTCGCTTTGTATCCCAAATATTCTGCCTTTCTCATTGCTGGACATTTGCGTTGACTCTTTCGCTTATTCCCCAGGTGGACATCTTAGCTATCTCCACGCACTGCCTGTTGCCTGAAATAGCCTCCTACCTCGATTTTGCCTGGCTTCATATTTTCAAACTCTAAAGTTGACCTCTCCTAGGAAAGAAACTGGTTATATAAATGTGGGTAATCATTCATTCCTATCTACTGAGCATAACTTCAGACATTTTCCCTCTTAGTCCAAAGACCAATTAACTTTATTTTAAATTAAATATAGGTCGGTACAAAAATAATTGCATTTTTGGCTATTGAAAGTAAATGACAAAAACTGCAATTACTTTTGCACCAATCTAATATTTAAATTATATGCTTTTAACATGAGGCACTTAACCTTCAATAAAGATATTTTCTCTAACAACCATGAGTACACGTTAAAGATTCAACAATGGGAAGAACTGTCTTGGAAGAATCATGATATGGGAAAGAATAGAACTAATTAGGAATGCAAATATAATTTAGAATACATTCTCTCAAGATAATTGATCCTGGACTTACCCAATGATTACCATAGCGTCCTGGTTGCTTCAGGACTATTATTCAACTTCTAAACTCTTACCCTTTGAATTAAATTGGTATTTTACTGATTTGCACAGGACTGGCAGATTCCTTGAAACCTGCAACCCACCCCACTAGAAATTTCCTCTTAAGTAACCACTTCATTGCAGGCATGCCGCAGCCACCACTCCATCCCTTCCCACTGCCCCACTCTGCTTATGACTTTAATAGAGTTGTCTGCTTCTGGGTTATCTGCCTCACGCTGTGATTGCCTCACTTCCATTCCATTTGCTTAGCATCTAGCACTGTTCCGCATAGAGGTGGGCACTTAATAAATGCTGCCAACCATATAAAGGTAATGAGAGCAGTTAAATGAGCAGCTGAACTCCATTTATTCAGCAAGCGTTTGTCGCATATTTACTGTGTACATTGTGTTATATGTTAATGGGAGGCTGTAAAATGATTCCATTTACTCATCATTGCAATGAGGCCATTGAACTGGATGATCTCTAAAGTGAATTGCACATCTAGTACTCTGTGATTCTAAACGTAAATTTTTACATGAGAGAACAAAGTCTCTTTCCTTGATGTAAACTTATGTATGCAGAAATACAATATTTGTATGTAAAAATACCAGAAAATATGAGCAAATATTTAAGCAGTATGAAAAGTGCTAATGAAATCTAAAGTAATTTAAGACAGAGCGGTGGAGAATGTCTTTTGGACAAGGTAGGTCTTTAGCAGAGTCTTTAAGAATGTGATGAATGGGACGGGACTTAACAGAGTAAATTTGAATTAATTCCAAGTAGTGAGTGATTGGAGGAGAAATCCAGAGTTTGTTCTTGTCCCTTCCACACCCAGAAATGAACATGACCCCTTTACTTAGAAGTAGGATGATTTGCATTTACAATCGGTGATAGACAATGCAACAATTAACAAAATATAAAGGTAGAGTTGAGACTTAGTGAACCGTAAGAAATGCAGTGGTGCATCTGGCACAAGGGGGAAAGCTGGAATTTCAGAATGGAAAGAACTGGGGCCAGGCTCAGTGGCTCAGGCCTGTAATTGCAGCACTTTGGGAGGCCGAGGTGGGTGGATCACGAGGTCAGGAGATCAAGACCATCCTGGCTAACGTGGTGAGACCCCATCTCTAATAAAAACACAAAAAAATTAGCCAGGCATGGTGGTGCGCACCTGTAGTCCCAGCTACTCAGGATGCGGAGATAGGAGAGTCTCTTGAACTCAGGAGGCAGAGGTTGCAGTGAGCCGAGATTACACCACTGCACTCCAGCCTGGGTGACAGAGTGAGACTCCGTCTCCAAAAAAAAAAAAAAAATTAAATTAAAAAAACATTTAAAAAAAAAAAGAACTGAGGAGGAGAAGGCAGTGGTGTGAAGAAGAAAAGAGAGGAGCTCTGTGTGAAAGCTACAGATGTCCAGGGAAGACCTGAACACCTCCACTTTACAGCTCTATGCTTTTGCATGATACTGGTACGAAAGAGATCTAGAAAGAGGCATGTTAATTTCTCCACTCTCCAACTCAACTCTGAACAACTGAGATTTACAAAAGATAACTCGAGTTAAAGGCTGCTTAAAATTCTAGGTCTTTTATGTATCTGCTTGATAAGAAGCTGGACATGAATGGAGGAAATGGTAGCCAGGGACTTCACTGGTTCAGGATGCCTAATCAAGATTGTTTCCTAGTCAAAAAGACGAGAGTGAAGAAAGCAATCCGATGTCCCCCCAAGAGCATCCTAGCAGCCCTACATGAGACTAAGTCCAGGAACAGAAACAAATCCAGTGAAGCAGTCACGCTCATTTAAAAAATTTTAAAAATCTGTAATGTCTTTCAAGAAAACACTAAATTTGTTGACCCATTTTCAAGACGTTGTCTTTAATGATTGCTCATAAAAGTTTAGAAGCCGACACAAACTAATAGAAATATGTGCAACTCAGTATACCCTATTCCTTACTACCGCTAACTGAAAACCTGAGTGAGCTACACTCTGTTTTTTATATCGGATTAAATAGACATTGTTATTTTCTCTACCTCTCCAGAGACAACTCGAAACTGAACATAAGCTACAAAAACTTAAGTGTTCAACAGAATGCAGTTTTGTTTTGTGTTAAACCTTCTAGATATTTATTATCTAGCTTCATTTGTTCACCTGCTTGCTTGGAAAAAATGATTTATAAGAAGTGTCTCTGGCCAGGTTACCCAATGTAATTAGCAAATCAGCAAGATGCAACAGCTGATGCTATCCGTTAGCTTCCTAATTTCCCAAAGATCACCTTACAAAACAATTAAAATTCATGGAGAATTATGAGCAGGACTTTAGTGTATCTAGCAATAGAGGTCATAATTTCAGCTCCCCAAAATCTATGATATTAGACAAATTATGAATTCTGAGATTTGTTAGCATCATACTCTGAAAGGAAACACACAGATTCTCTAGCTCCAATCCTTTTATTAATATTACAGATGTGGAAACAGTTGGATTGTTCTGAGTGAAAATTCCCCCCTTAATTGTCACCTTAAAATTATACTTGATGTATCTGTCCTGCCAAATGAGTAAGAGCTATTATGACAAAAAACTAGAACAGAAAAGCAGAATATTTCTTCTAAATAGTCACTATAGGTATAATATTTCCATGTCTACTAACCTAGCCGACATGTGACATTGTTCTGAGCCAAGTTAAGGCTTTGCTGATTTATTTTTTGCCTCTGCACTTCTCATGGAAACTCATACAGAGATCATGATTGAAAATGTTTCTTTCAGCTGTGTAATTTAATCAACCTGACCTCCTAAGCCTCTCAAGACTTTAAGAACAGGCTGGCCAGGTGCGGTGGCTCACACCTGTGGTCCCCCGCACTTTGGGAGGCCAAGGCAGTAAATCATGAGGCCGGGAGTTCAAGACCAGTCTGGCCAACATGGTGAAACCCCATCTCTACTAAAAATACAAAAATAAATTTAGCTGGGTGTGGTGGTGGGCACCTGTAATTCCAGCTACTCAGGAGGCTAAGGCAGATAATTGCATGAACCTGGGAAGCAGAGGTGGCAGTGAGCCAAGGTTGTGCCACTGCACTCCAGTCTGTGTGACAGAGTGAGACTCCATCTAAAAAATAAAAACGGGTTGATGTAATTCACTCCTAGTCAAGATTTCAGTTGAAGAACTACTTGATACAGTTCATTTGGAGCTGTTCTGTGTCCCTTAATTGTAATAGACTTAGATGGAGTTGGCTTGGCAGGTTATAAAACCACTACAAGGGCAGAGTACTGTGGTGGCTTTTGTTGAATAAAACCTGAGAATCTATTTCCTAATATTCTACTGTAGAGATGTATATCTGTGTATGTGTGTGTATATATGTATGTGTAAAATTATACATAAATAATTTGTATGTGTATATTTGCATGCATTCAGACACACTTGTCTTTATTCTATCACTACATGGAAAACCATTTTTAAAGCTCTCCTACTGGGCACGGTGGCTCACGCCTGTAGTCCTAGCACTTTTGGGGGCCAAAGCAGGTGGATCGTGAGGTCAAGAGATCAAGACCATCCTGACCAATATGGTGAAACTCCGTCTCTACTAAAAATACAAAAATTAGCCTGGCATGGTGGTGGGCACCTGTAGTCCCAGCTACTTGGGAGGTTGAGGCAGGAGAACTGCTTGAACCTGGGAGGTGGATGTTGCAGTGAACCGAGATCACATGACTGCACTCCAGCCTGGGTGACAGAGCGAGACTCCATCTCAAAAAAAAAAAAAGGTTTCTCATGATTAAATAACAATTTTGAATTGTCAAAGCAAAATACTGTTTTTTCTTACAAACTTATTCTTCTGTCTATCTTAAATTTTAGGTCTAAATGACTGATCCTCAAACAGCCTACTTTCACAAATGCTTTTAAATATGTTCACGTTTCCACTCACATATATCATGCTTTTGTAATATATTTTAATTGAAGTCCTCATTCCTTCTTTTAATCATTCATCCAACAAAAGGTAGAGGACCACTCTGTGCTGGGCACAGGCCTGGGCTCTGAGGGTTCATCAGAGGCACAGAGCACACATTTCACTCCACAGGAAATACCCCTAACACACCATAAATGAGTAAATATAAATGACTAAATATATATATTATCAGAAGGTGATAAGTACTACAGAGAAACATACAGTATAGTAGATGAGAAGGGGGACAGAAAATCTGGGGAGGCTGCAGTATTAAATAGGGTGGCCAGCCGAAGGTATCAATGAAAGGATAACATTAGAACCCTCCCCCTCCCCCCGCAAAAAAAAAAAAAAAAAAGAATGTAGTGAGGGATAGTGGGAAAAGTAGATTTCAAATAGGGCACCAGCAAAGGCAGAAGTCCTGAGGCAGGAGTATATGAGGCTGGAAGCCCCTAAACAGCCTAAGCAGAGCTGTCATATGGCCTAAAAATGGACAAAGGACATGAGCAGCCATTTTTCAAAAGAAGACATAACAATAGCCAACAGGCATATGTAAAAATGTTCAACATCACTAATCATCAGAGAAATGCAGATTGAAACCACAATGAGATAGCATCTCACACCAGTTAGAATGGCTATTATCAAAAAGACATAAAATAACAGACTTTGGAGTGGATGCAGAAAAAAGGGAACTCATACACTGTTGACAGGAGTGTAAATTAGTTCAACCTCTTTGGAAAACAGTATGGTTTAACTTAAACGTGAGTAGAATTACTCTTGACGACTGTGTTGTGAACAGGCTGTTCTGGGATAAGGCTGAGAGTAGGTGAGACTCCTTAGGACTGTAAAAGGCATGACAGTATGCATTATTTTTGTGAAGGTTGTGTTAGTCCATTTTGTATTGCTATCGAAGAAAACCTGAGGCTGGGTAATTTGTAAAGAAAAGAGGTTTAATTGACTCACGGTTCAGCATCTGCTTCTGGTGAGGGGCTCAAGAGGCTTAGAATCATGGTAGAAGGCAAATGGGCAGCAGGAGTGTCACATGGTGGGTGGGAGCAAGAGTGAGAGGAGGCAGGTCCCAGACCTCCTCCTAACAACATGATCTCAGGTGAACCCATTACTGTGGGGGCACCAAGCCGTTCAAGAGGGATCTGCCCCCATGACCCAAACTCCTTCCACCAGGCCCCACCTCCAACTTTGGGGATCCCATTTCAATATTTGGAGGGACACACATCAAAGCCATATCAAACTGGGGAGAAAATCTCCGATTTGGCTCTTGCCATTTAAGAAACCTCAGACTCTTAAAGAACAAGTGTGATGTTAAAATATTCAGTTACAAAGCATTGATGATTTACACTTAGAAATTAGTGCTGACTCTAGAAAGAAGTTCAAGATTCTTCAGGGAAGGGGTGATGATAAAGCAGTCAATGTTGAGCAGCCTACAAAGTCCCTTACATGGACCAAAAGCTTCAGATTCTTTTAACAAATAAACAATGAAATGATAGTGAAAAAAACATACGGATGAGCAGCAAAGACTTCAGAGTCAGAGAGACCGAATTTTGATTCATGATACTTGCCTGTTACCTGTGAGACCCCATGATAAGTTACTTTACAACTTTGAGCCTCAGCTTCCACACCTGCTCATGCTGGTAGTAACAGCACCAAACTCAAAGCGGTATTAAGGGATTAAATAAAACAACTTTTTAAAAACACTTCACACAGTATCTGTTGTGAGTGCCCAATAATGATAATGATCAGTTCTCAGCTACAATAATGGAAATGTCTCAATTATTTAAAGGCAAAAGAAACTTTATTTTGGGGAACTGCACAGGATCAAAATACCTCATATATATTATATGAATTTGAAATTAGCTACTGTCTTAGAGGTTCCGGAAGAACACACTGTTGACAAAATTGGGAAAGAGTAAGTTTACTTAATCAACCTCTAGTTAATTGACCCAACAATTATCTGATCATCTCCATTTCCTCTGTTCAACACGGGTGCCCTGGGGTGCTGAGAGCCTGTAGCTGGTCAGCTCTACTCCACGCCGCTGTGCAATTTTACCCTCATAAGTTGGGGCCGATGCATATTAAGCACTATGTGTATCTTTTCCTGAGATTGTTTATTCCAATTTCACTTATTACTATAATTATATATTCTAATCAGTCATTTAATAAAGTGATGAAATATGAGTACAAAAAAGGAGAGTTGTTTCCACAAAAACTAATAAAAATTCTTTTGAAGTCTTTTCAATATAAACTGTTATGCTGTTGATTATATGTGGGCAAGACAACGACAACAAACCCCAACTGGCATGGGGAGGAATATTCCATAGAATTCTGCATCCATATTGCTGGGGCGGTGTTACGTTGTGATTCAGCCTGAAGAAATAACAGTTCTAAAATTGTGCATGTATCATGAGTGTGGCTCATGAAAAACAAGTGGATCCTCAATCTGTGAACTCACATTCAAAAATGGATCCGGCCTCCTATAAAAAATGAACAATTAAATGGATAGGTGGATAATAAAATAAGAAAGTATGTAAGTATCACTTTTTTATGACTTTCCAATTTATTGTCTCTAATAATCAGTCAGCTAGTAGGCTTGATTGAATCAGGTAAGAGGACATAACTTTTAATCTACTTTTATTGGGGTCCTTCCAGGCCTCCACATAAGTGTCAGTGGCCATGGAGAAGCAAGATTGACAAGCTGTTCAACTTCAGAAGCATCTACACCTAGGCCTTCACTGTTGAAGGCATTCCCTAGTAACCACTTTTATTATTATTATTATTATTGTTATTATTATATTATACTTTAAGTTCTAGGGTACATGTGCACAACGTGCAGATTTGTTACATATGTATACATGTGCCATGTTGGTGTGCTGCACCCATTAACTCGTCATTTACATTAGGTATATCTCCTAATGCTATCCCTCCCCTCTCCCCCGACCTCACTACAGGCCCCCCTGTGTGATGTTTCCCACACTGTGTCCAGCTGTTCTCATTGTTCATTTCCCACCTATGAGTGAGAACATGTGGTGTTTGGTTTTCTGTTCTTGAGATAGTTTGCTCAGAATGATGGTTTCCAGCTTCATCCATGTCCTACAAAGGACACTAACTCATCCTTTTTTATGGCTGCATAGTATTCCATGGTGTATATGTGCCACATTTCCTTAATCCAGTCTATCATTGATGAACATTTGGGTTGGTTTCAAGTCTTTGCTATTGTGAATAGTGCCACAATAAACATACATGTGAATGTGTCTTTATAGCAGCATGATTTATAATCCTTTGGGTATAAACCTAGTAATGGGACGGCTGGGTCAAATAGGATTTCTAGTTCTAAATCTTTGAGGAATCACCACACTGTCTTCCACAATGGTTGAACTAGTTTACAGTCCCACCAATAGTGCAAAAGTGTTTCTATTTCTCCACATCCTCTCCAGCACCTGTTGTTTCCTGACTTTTTAATGATTGCCATTCTAACTGGTATGAGATGGTATCTCATTGTGGTTTTGATTTGCATTTCTCTGATGGCCAGTGATGATGAGCATTTTTTCATGTGTCTGTTGGCTGCATAAATGTCTTCTTTTGAGAAGTGTCTGTTCATATCCTTTGCTCATTTTTTGATGGGGTTGTTTGATTTTTTCATGTAAATTTCTTCACAGAATTGGAAAAAAACGACTTTAAAGTTCATATGGAACCAAAAAAGAGCCTGCATTGCCAAGACAATCCTAAACCAAAAGAACAAAGCTAGAGGCATCACACTACCTGACTTCAAACTACACTACAAGGCTACAGTAGCCAAAACAGCATGGTACTGGTACCAAAATAGAGATATTGAACAATGGAACAGAACAGAGCCCTCAGAAATAATACCACTCACATCTACAACCATCTGATCTTTGACAAACCTGAGAAAAACAAGAAATGGGGAAAGGATTCCCTATTTAATAAATAGTGCTGGGAAAACTGGCTAGTCATATGCAGAAAGCTGAAACTGGATCCCTTCCTTACACTTTATACAAAAATTAATTCAAGATGGGTTAAAGACTTAAATGTTAGGCCTAAAACCATAAAAACTCTAGAAGAAAACCTAGGCAATACCATTCAGGACATACACATGGGCCAGGACTTCATGACTAAAACACCAAAGCAATGGCAACAAAAGCCAAAATTGACAAATGGGATCTAATTAAACTAAAGAACTTCTGCACAGCAAAAGAAACTACCATCAGAGTGAACAGGCAACCTACAGAATGGGAGAAAATCTTTACAATCTACCCATCTGACAAAGGGCTAATATCCAGAATCTACAAAGAACCTAGTAACTACTTTCATAGCCTTCCCTTTCTTTTGCTCAAGGCCTGAGGCTCACAATAAAAAGGCAGGTAAAAATGGGATGAGTGAGGCATTTCTCTAAGAAAACGAAATGTCTCTTTAGCTGTAAGGGAGGTATGGGAGTACAAATCTCACCCTCTTTTCAAGATCATCAGTCATATAACAAAAGATATGGAAACTACTAAGAAACCTAAGCAGATGGGAAAAAATGCAATAGCAACCCATTACATAAAGAGTTGATAATTTGTAAAGTGCTAGTATAAGCTTGCAAATTATCATTTGCCAAGACTCCCGAGGTAAGTAGAAAACAATATGTTTTAGTCATGTTAATAATACCAGAAAAGTCATGTAAAGGGAGGAGACCTGTTAAATGTAGTCCTTACATTTATAAGAATCCTTTATAGTCATCAATGAAGACTTGTGCTAATTAATGCTTACATGACCAATTCAGTCTAGTTTTATTTAATTTAGTCCCGCTACACACACACCCAAAACTGAAATGAAGCAGGGAAGAAATTTTGTAAAAAGACTTTCCAGATGATTTTATAATGGATTGTGGAGGAAACTTTTTTTGAAAAACTTTCTGTAAATTTTTTGAGGCTATGTAATTACAGTATTATTTGACCAGAGTATCATACTTCCTAGCATAATCTTGGATGTAAAATATATTGGAGTTTTGATTTCATATGTGGAAATAAATTAAAATAAAACATAAAACAGGGCCATTCTGCCAATAACATGGATATTTTAATGTACTGGATTATAGTTTTGGTCATGTGGACAAAAACGTTCCTGTTCCTTAATCTGTGTTCTATAATAGTATTGTATTTTTGTCAGGATTACTCTAATTCTTGTCAACTCAAGTACATTGGATTCTATTATGGGTCAGCAGAGCATTTTTCTATATTTATCCAAACTTAAAGTATTATTTATTTATTTTATTTTATATTTTAAGTGTTTGTTTTTGTTTTTGTTTTTGAGACAGAGTCTCTGTCACCAGGCTGGAGTGCAGTTGCATGACCTCTGCTCACTGCAACCTCCATCTCCCAGGTTCAAGCCATTCTCCTGCCTCAGCCTCCCGAGTAGCTGGATTATAGGCACCCACCACCAGGCCCAGCTAATTTTTGTGTTTTTAGTAGAGACGGGGTTTCACCACGTTGGCCAAGATGGTCTCGATCTTTCTACCTTGTGATCTGCCCACCTCGGCCTCCCAGAGTGCTGTGATTACAGGTATGAACCACTGCACCCAGCCTAAACTATTATTTATTAATTCAACAAGTGCATTGATAGGTGAACAAGGGTGCCACCAAGTCTACCAAACAAAGATGTAGATTTGTCCCTTCAGTGATTTAGACAGGAATGATGGCAATTCCTTACTGGTTGACCTCCCTTTTTCTTTTCCCCTGCCAAACCATCTCCTGTCAAATTTTCCTTCTAAAAACAGAGCTCTGCGGTGGTCATCCTTTGCTTAAACTCCCAATGACTGCCTATTGCTCCAAGCCACAGTCCAGTGCTCAGCCTGGCCCCACAGCCCACATCAGGGAGCACTTGCCTACTGGGAAATTGCTCCCCGTCTCCCACCTCTTCTTTTGTATCCCCTATACTCCAGCAAAGCCGCTGTGGCTCACTTAAGTATTTTATGTTCCCCCAACTTGATCGAGATCTCTCTTTTCTCCTCCATTTCCGTGCATCCAAATTCTAGACCCTATCCAAACCCCATATCTTCCAAGTTCTTTCCTAATTCCCCAACCAGAAGCAATGTTTGGATTTCAGCAGCATTTTACTTGCATCTTCAGAAGATGCATGATCACTTTCTACCTTGGATTGGAAGTTTTATATGCGCACCTTGCTCTTCCTACTGGGATGTGGCATTCCTGAGAGCAGGATTGATACTGCTTTATCTCTTTAACTCTTGTAATAGCTGTCTTAGTTTATACGTTTAGAAAGAAAATAAGTATTTATTCATGGATAAGGTAGCAAGGATTCTTTCAGAATACAAAAGACAGAAGCTTAGATCAGACAAAATCTAATGCTAGCTATATAACTGAGTCAAATATTTCAGTGTGAAAGATCTAAAAGATGATTTGGTCTATTCATTTTACAAGTTAGAAAATTAAGAAGCAGAATATTAATGGATTTTTTTGCAATTCTATATTGTATACCCCCAGATAGGATGAAATTTTAAATAATTTTCAAAATGCGACCACTTTTATTTCACTTTCTTAACTCATTCCCACAAACATATCCTCAGTCATCAGCTGAAATGACCTCACCGGAACCAGGCCTCTCGTTCCCCGCCCTCACGTACCTCACCAGCACAATGACCTGATTGCTTTTCTAATTTTATTTTGACCCATATTCAGGGCAACAATATAGTGATGTGGAAAAGAATATGTGCTTTGATATCAGGTATCTTAGGAGTTTATTCCCTGCCCTGTTACTTTCATAATTTGTAGCACTCAGGCTCTCTGAGCTTCAGTTTTCTGATTTGTAAATTTAGGATATTGAAAATATTATAATAGCTAATATTATTGAGACTTTGCTAAATGTATACTGTTCTGAATGCTTTACATTTATTGTCTGAAATCTCAGAACAACTCTACGAAGTAGGCACTATTATTATCCACACACTTACAAATGAAGTGGGTACTATAATTAGCCCCATATGATAGATGGAGAAGTGACGGCTTAGAGAAGTTAGCTGGCCTGTAGAGTCACACAGTTACTGAGGAGTGGAGCTAGAACCGAAACCAAGTTCTCACGACTTCAGAGTCCATGAACAAATGGTTATTGTGAGGATGATTTGCAAAGGCCAGTCCTACTATTTGCTATAAAGTGCTTCTCAGGACTCCGGTTGAATGCTGTTACTCTAAGTATGTGTGAGTTAATTGTACTCCAATTACAGAAACTCTCTAGTTCTGGGATTTAAGGAACAAATGTCACGTTCTGTGTCATGAGCACTCCCCATCTGTCGACTTTAGGAACCTTAGCTAATTTTTCTTTTAATGTTTCAATTTCTTAAATTATGTCAACTCTTTCGAGTTAAATTGGTAGTGCCTGTTTTCCATTTTGCCAACTGAAGACTCTCACTGGTGACTGAATGTCCTGGGCAGCTATCTTCCAGTTTGAAACCCAGTCCTTCCCCTGCACTCCTTTCTAACTGCCCTCAAGCAGGGGAAGAAATACCCAACCAGACGCAGCAACCATCAGATAGTTCAATAGCTTTTGCAAAGCACATTTTTCTGAACTATTCAGTAGAAGCTTCTAAACATATCTTTGTATGTTCTGAAGCATATAAAACAAATCACATTTTTCTGAATTATTCAGTAGAAGCTTCGAAACATAACTTTCTCTATGAAGTTTCCTTGTTCAAGCTTTTATGTTAATATTATAGTTCAAATGAACGACATTCCTTAACATTATTTTAAAAAACAAGGCTTTGTTGGAACAATAAGTCACTTGTGAAGCACAGGACGTCTTTAAAAATTAGCAAGGAGAGAATAGAATTACCAAATGCACTCATTTACTGGCATTTTATTTCTACACCCATCAGCTCAATGTCTTCTAAAATAAAAGCTAATGAGGACAATGGCATGTCCAAATGCCTTTACTGGATTATATATGCCACAGGTATACTATGTGAGCCTTGTAGCAAATTGGATGTAACATTGTTGATTCTGTATTGTTGGTACATTGGGAATGGGTTTTTTATAGATTTTAATTTTCCAGGAAGATTACTAGGGCTATAAGAAAATACATCCAACCACGCTATTTGTCCTTTTGTCTATAAATTTGTCTTTCATCCATTAAAAAAGTGATTGTTTGTGTGAGGAGTCCAGCAGACCTTACAACTATAAAACGCTGTGAATCTGTGATCTGGAGAGGTAGATGAATAGGACAAACCAATGAATCACCTAAATAGCATCCAGGCATCTCTGTGTGTGCTAAACTGTGCCATAAATGAAAGTAATCATCTTCTCTTCTCTTCCCCCACCTCTCTGTACAGTAACCTCCTGATAGAAGCTTCAACTCTTCTTGTTGTGCTCATGTATTCCAGATATCAGCTGAGATTTCCCAAGCTCCCTGAAATCTACAGAAGTTCGGCTCGAACCCCTATCCCAGATGCTAGAGATGACCACGTTCTCCACAAACACTTAGCCAATTCCAGGGTGGGAAGGAGAATCTGAGCAAGGAGACAACGATTACATTGTCATGGTCACGTGTGTCTTGAGCTAGTGCTTTATTGGAATTAGTTTATTCTGTTAAGAGTTTCCCACATGCCCTGTCTTTATGTTACACTCACGACAAAACAGACATAAAGCACAGGCCTCGCCTCCGGTTCCACAGGAGGCTCACCAACCCATGCCCTCAAGTGATGCCTTTGCTGAGACTAAAGAAGATGGTAACCAAGTAAAGAGATGGAGGTTTGGAGTGTCCAAGCAGAGAAACTACACGTGGAAAAGCAAGAAAGAGCATGACATGTTCTTAGTACTGAAAGAAAATACAACTGGACTGCAAATATTTTCTCATTTGTAGGATAAGGGGTGGGTGTTTCTATTCCTCCTTTTCAATATATCCCAACAAAACACCTGTGCACTTCTTTAGACAAGACCAAAATGCAAATATTTTTGTTGCTTTTCTTTGTACTATCACCAAATCAAAATAATATCTTATTTTTGTATAATTCTTTACACTTTTCAAAGCAATTTCCACTGTCTATTTGAAACTTTCAGAGGCCCCTCACCACCAAAGATAATCAGTGAACTATCGTTTTTGTGGATCCATTTGCGGGTTTCAACAAAAATTAACTATAGAACTTTCTGAAACATCAAACATTTTAAAAAATGGAAAATATTATTTTTTTAACCAAACAGCAAAAAGAGTTGTTTTTCAAACACACTTATAGCATATAGCAAAGCAGCTCATTTGGTGGGTGGGGGTGAGGTATGGCATTTTTTGTCTTACAGCCATGAGAAACAGTATTTTAGAATAATAACAATTATTATTATTATTATTATTATATTGAGAAGGAGTCTCACTCTGCCACCCAGGCTGGAGTGCAGTGGCGCAATGTCACCTCACTGCAAGCTTCATCTCCTGGGTTCAAGCCATTCTCCTGCCTCAGCCTCCCGAGTAGCTGGGACTACAGGTGCCCCCCACCATGCCCAGCTAATTTTTTTTGTATTTTTAGTAGAAGTGGGGTTTCACCAAGTCAGCCAGGAAGGTCTTGATCTCCTGACCTCGTGATCCACCCGCCTCGGCCTCCCAAAGTGCTGGTATTACAGGCATGAGCCACCGTGCCTGGCCCTGGAATAATTATTTACACATTTGTACATCTTTAAAAAGAATAGAGTATATAACATGTTGAAATAGAATCGTTGTTACACTTTGATAAAACGTTAAACAGAAGCCAGGTCTCCCTTTTCACCTTTCTAACGTCCCCTTTGGTCTGATGACAGTCATGGGGGTGAGGGATTGAAGGGGATTCAGGTGGTAGGCTCTGGGCCTGCCTAGGCCTTGCCAAGAAGCAGTTACCAGCTTGGCAGTATATACCTGAAGAAGTACAATTGAACATAAGGCTCTGTTGACTTGCCTGTAAATTGTTCTGTTAGAGTTGGTCTATTTAAAGCAGTTATGAATGCATGGGTCAGTGCTATTGGAAAAGAGCACTTTTGTACACTTTCGGAGGCCTCAGAAGAAGCATATTCTCCCCATCTGACCCTCCAGATGGTTCCAGGCCAAGTGTCTCTCGGGGAAGGCTGGCTTCTCTCAACGCCCCCTTTCTGTCTGTGTTTCTTGGTTACCAGACTTGCTTACTTTGTACTATCCTCAGAGCCCATGACTTCCTCTGCTTTTTTCTCTACAGAACCTTCCTTTTCTCAAAAGTGCTCACAACCTTCTCTGTGCCTTAGCGATCACAAGACTGAGCACATTTCCTGTTCGCTGAATAAGCTCTATTCAATGCAAATAAATTAAAGAGGAATAAGCAAATTGCCGTAATGCTGCGATTGCTCATTAAGACTCTGAAAAATACTCAGGAGCATAGACTTGTTCCCTTAGAAATACAATAAACAGGTCATTGAAATCTTTGAACGTGAAATGTCTGCTATGTGCAGAAGTGCTAGATTGACATTGTTACTGTGGATTTCATTTTCTCACTGTTTCGATAATTTTTACTCCACACTCCATTAAAATTATTATTTTAAAAAATTAACACAAAGGCTTTCCCTTCTTCTCTGGTGGGCACCAGACTGAAGTTGATGTGCAATAGAAAGGAAATATTAATCAGAGTGCAAAGCAGTGGAAAGATCCCCACTGCTTTGCAGATTAGAAATGGATGTCAGGAAGTTTCCTGCAGGTGGTCATGTTATCTCTTTACTCTCTTTGTAAAGAAACAATTTACAAAAAAATGTTGAGTCTTATCCTAGGAGGAAGGCCATCCTGGAGACAATGGCTTTGCCCTGAAGAAGACCGTGCTGTTAAACACCATAGAAATGATATGGTAGTGAGAGTTGTAGGTTGTGGATCTGAGAGCTGGCTCAGCCTTGCCGCCCACCAGTCAAGGGATCTTGGTGAAATCACCAATTCCTCTGAGCCCCCGTTTCCTCATCTGTAACATGGATTTCATAAAAATAACTTCTTGTATTGTAAGCGTTGAAAGCACGAATACATATATAATGTAAATAATTTCTCATTGGACAAATCACATGAAAAGTACTCAATAAATAAAACGTTATTGTTTGTTAGTTCTTGATTTAGAGCCATCTGAGTCTTTTCTGTACCCTTGTAGATAGCTTGGTCAGCTCCATGGAGCAGAGCTGAGTTGACAGTTTTGGTGGTGGTGAACTGTTAAGGAATAGAATGTTTGATGAACTAATATCCCCTATTCCATGAGTCAACATATCCACTCCTGCAGTGGTACTGAGGGAAGACCCTGGGTTGTCATCACTGTGGCAATGCTAGTGCAATAGCTTAATGAGTTCTTTCTGCTTGTTGCACAGACAAAACAAATTCACTGAGATGGTCACATTGCAGTAAAAAAAAGGTTTAATTAACACACGGCTGGCCATGCAAGAGATCTAGAGTTATCACTCAAATCAGTCTCTCCAAGAACTCAGAGGCTAGGGTTTCTGTGGATTATGTGGTGTGCAGGAGGCAAGGGAATGTGTGCTGCCGATTGGTTGGGGATGAAATCATAGGGTGTGGAAAATGGTCGTTGTGCACTGAGTACACCTCTGGATGGGGCCACAGAACCAGTTGTCATGAGTCGCAGCTCCAGCTTGAGTCTGTCAGTTGCCAGAATGCAAAAATCTGAAAAACATCTCAAAAGACCAGTCTTAAGTTCTACAATAGAGATGTTACCTGTTGAAGCAATTGGGGAAGTCACAAATCTTCTGACCTCTGGCCACATGATTCCTGGGCAGTAGGGGATTATAGAAACTATAATTCTGCTACATTTTAGAATTCAGGCCCCTCTCATGATCTTAAACTTATGGCCTTTCATTAGTTTCTGGTCCTTGAGCAAGGATAGAGTTGTTTTTTGGGAGGACCTGTCATCATCCTTGCTTTTAAGTTACTATTAACTGAATTTCTCCTATGGTTAGCTTGGCCTAGGAATGAGCAAAGACAACCAGCCTATTAGGCTAGAAGCAAGATGGTCAGCCATATTAGATTTTTCTCACTGTCATAATCTTTGCAAAGCCAGTTTCACTACCACCTGGTATAATGCTAGAAATAGCACAGGGCCCAATTGATATCTACTAACTTGAAATGCTCTGACATACTTGGTAGTAAACTTTTTTAGTAGTAGAAAATCTAAAGTTTAACTGTTGCACACAAACATTTTTTTTATCATGTAGTAATACAATTAATTCTCAATAGAAATGAAAAATAACTAACCAAGAGCAACAGATCATCTGCATTGTTATCCAGACATATTCAGTTGTTTGCCAAGAAACTGTAAGTTAACCTTTATGAATAAGAACAATATCTTTGTTCTGCTTATTGTAGATGGAACATAAATTCTGTAAGGATTCCCCAATGCCATCCATGGAACTCGGTGTGCTAACATCAATTTTTTAAATGTTGAAATTATATTTAGAAATGATAAGAAAACCAAACACCACATGTTCTCACTTACAAGTGGGAACTAAACATTGGGTACTCATGGACACTGAGGACTAATGAAGGGAAAAAGAAGGGGACAAAGTTTGAAACACTAATGATTTGGTACTATCCTCACTCTCTGGGTGATGAGATCATTCATATCCCAAACCTCAACAGCATGCAATATACTGTGTAACAAACTGAATCTAAAATAAAAGTGGGGTTTTTAAAAAAGAAATGATACAAATGGAGCAGTATTTAGAGAGTTCATATGCAAGGTGCAGAACAATGACCCTTGTTTTCTTGATTTTCCTTTTGTATTTTTTATGACGAACTGAAATCCTATTCATTTTTACTATATCATGAAGTTTTTACCAGATAAATTTTAGATTTACCAAGGAGAAATCAAGACTAACATTTAATAGTTTCATACATTTAATATGCAAGTCTGATTAAGCTAATAAAGGTAAGTTTTAATGTGTTTTTTTTGTTTAGAAATGCTGATTTATATTCATGTTTAATAATAAGGGGTGAATGAGCATTTTAGTCGATTGGGTAAAGTGACCTCCAACTCGGTAATCTAGCTTTTGCTTTTCCTGTATTAATTTATGAATAATTTACATTTGGCTCCTGGGCATTTTACAATACACAATGACATGAATATCTTGATAAACTGCTAATTAACAATTTTATCAGCAACCTTTCCCCAAAACAGAGCAGATACCATGCTTTAATAACTTTGTGCTTTTAACTATGTCTAACATAGTGCTTTGCAAGGGGTAGCAAAGGATAAACATTAAGAAATTATTAATTTCCATGAGCTACTCAATGAATGTTTCAAATGTCATTTCAAACACTTTTCATGGAAAACTAAAACCTTGTTATTTTCTTCATAAAGGATTGTATTCAGTGTTTATTAATCTATGCATTTGGACTGTGTGACTTAGCTGCTGATAACTTTAAGCAAACCGAACACTTTTCAACTAAAGACAGTTGTCTTGCAATGGCAAACTAAATAAAATACATGTAAGAAATGCAACTCAACCAAAAACCTTTATAGAAAATACTTGTAATAAACTCAGTAGAAGTTTTTCTTTAAATTGAGACATAACTTCTATTGTCCAATTAGAAAATATTTTAAAAATTAAGAAAATCCATTCTTAGGAAGAGCAAAAAAAAAAAAAAAAGGGCATGGTCATATTCTTCTTAAGAAGTGGGCAGTAGCATTATCCTTTACATAGTAATTGGGCATTATGTAGTAATTATTCCAAAATTGGGCATATTTTTTGACCTAAGAATTACATAAGTAGAAAAATTTAAGGAAGTAACTCTAAATTCAGAAAATCCTTTATAAAAAACAGTGTTCATGAAAATATTATTTATATAGAAAAGAATCAAAGCCTAATTTTCCATCAGAAAGGAAATAATTACTTGTGATATAGCCACATCATTGAATAATATGGACTCATTAAAATGGCTACAATAATCTGGAAAAATATTTAAAATTAAATTACATCAAAAATAGAGTATAAAACTCTATTCAACAATGTTAATAATACTTCCTTTCAAATTGAATTATGGATTTTTTCTCTTTTCTAATTTTATGCATTTATTATCTTTTAACTACTAATACTTGTTTTATAGTTTAAGAAAAATAAATTGCTGAGTTCATTGCAGGAATCCTTTTGGAGATTATGCTCTGAATTACTTTGTAGCCCAAGAGGTTATATCATGTGAACTCAAGATAGCAAAGTATGGTTTTAAGAGCTCTCAGATGCAAGGGGGCCCATTAAAGATTCTTTGTCTAACCCAGTCAAAGGCAGAGGGGAGGCAATATGTGAAACTCTCGCTCATGTGTAGAGATCTGTGTGTCTGAAGAAGTCAGTATGACTACAGCTTAAACAAAAACAGATGGAATATCCTCAGATGAACTGAATATATAGACAAGGAACAGATCAAACTTGCCCATGCTCCTCCTCAGGGAAATGGAAAGATTTCCAAAAAGCTTTGTAAAGAAAATGACAATATTCGATTTACATTCTACAGAGATCATTGTGATAGTTTAAAGGACCGGGGATTGAATCTAGGAGACCAGTTGAGGAGCTATGGCTATAGTAGATGGAGGTAGTCATGGGGCCTGGATTATGATGGGGAGTGGCAGTGGAGATGGAGGGAGGTAGAGATATTTGAAACATATTGTGAAGATAAAATTAGCAAGACTTTGTGTTGGATTGATAGTGGGAAATAAATGAAAGTGAGACATCAAGAAATTTACTTTGATTTATAGTTAAGAATTTTGTGTTTTTTTAAAATCACAAGTGACTGCTGAATTTAATTACTATTTTAGCATCTATGATTATATGATTTTCTTGTTATTTCTGTTACTATGACATGTCATATTTATTGATATTTAAATGTTAAGCCACTTTTGTATTTTCAATATAAATTTCACCAGGTTGTAATGTAATTATTCTTTTTATATATCACTCTTAAATTATTCATTTATGTTTTGCTTCAGGATTTTTTACCTATGTTTAAGAGAGATATTGGGCTATCATTTTCTTTACTTATCATGTTCTTCTTAAGGTTGGCTATCAAGTGGTGCTTGCCTCATAATAGTAGTTTGGAATAATTTTTTCTTTTTCTATTCTTTGAGAGAGTTTTTATGAGGCTGAGGTTATTTCTTTCCTAAATATTTGTAAAAATTCACAGTTGATCCATTTATATCTGGAGTTTTCTTGGTGAGAATGTTTTTTAATAAAAGACTCCATTTTTCAATAGATAACCACATCTTGTATTTATTTGTTTCAATTGTGACATTCAGGATGTCTGTTAGTTTCAGTTGTAATGAGACATTTATGGAATCCTCTTCTTGTGACCTCATACCCTGGTTACACCTTGGGGATTCACTGTAGTCTCTTGATCCACAGCTTTCAGTTGCCCATCAAGTGCTTTCTGTGGCCCCTCAAGTGCTTTCTGTTTCAACATCTGATCAGTGTTATGAAGCATGGCTGGGTTATATATTATAATTTTCAGGGCCATTATTAAAACTAACCATACCATTCTTTTGCTTAATACTTGCAAAAATTTTGCCATCTTCTATCACGCTTTGACATATTTTTCTGCCTTTTAAGGTCTAGCTATCTGCACATGTTTTGCCATACCTTGTAAGGATAGTGCTAAAAAGTCTTTGTAAGCCTTTGAGTGTTGTTCTTATAAAGAGATAACAAGCATTGCTTCACCAGCCTTTTTTAGTTATCGTAAGTAATAATTTCACTGTGCTTGTTTACCAGGTTCAGATTTTGGAGTTCTGAGGGATTCCTGGTTGAATAGACTTGTGCTAATTCATAGTATGCATTGCTAAGGAGCTTAATGAATCCACCAGTAATTTGAGATCTATATTTGGTAGCTATTGTACTCTGACAAGTAATATCAAAAAAACTATAATCAAAAACTATAATCAACTTTTTACGTGATTCTGAAGTCATCCTCACAGAGTTATCAAGAATTCTCGACAGAAATGTGGTTATAATTAAGCATTTGTCAGGCTGCCCTTTGACCCACTTCCTTGAAACTGAAAGTCCTGTTGCACTGGGGACTGACCACTTGCATCCCCACTCTTTCTATAGGTAGGATATTTGACCTTAGAATCACAGGGCTTTTGCTTAAAACAGGATCTCTGACACTGGAATCATAAAGCTTTTGCTTAAGAGCTGCTTAAGCAGATCCTGACTTCCAGCAGGACAATAGAGGTCAACCGGTCTCAAGGCCCCACAGAAGACCTGAATGAGCATAAGAATACGGTTTCTTCACCTGCTGGCCCCATGACTTCACCCTGCACAATTCAGCCAATCAGTGATCTCTACACTCCAGCCCATGCCAAAACCCTTAAAATTCCTAGCACTAAACTACTCAGGGAGACAAAGTTTGAGTTTTCCTCCCGTCTCCTCATTTGGCAGCCCTACAGTGAAACCTCTTTCTCCGTTGCAAATGGGTATATCTATGTATTGACTTGCCACACTCATGGGGCAACAAACATGATTTCAATCCAACATGATATGACAACCTGACATGGCAAGAGTGGGTTCAGCTTGTTCAGAAGGTAAAGGACTCTTCAGCCGGTGCAGGTCATCCCTCCTGAGAGGAGTAACATAAACAGTTCTTTGCATCATTGTTTCCTATTTTACAATGTGCCTAGGATTTTGTCTTTAATTCAGCTATGGTAATGCCAGTAGATCAGGAGTCAAACACCATTGAAAAGATAGTTTGGGCCGGGCATGGTGGCTCATGCCTGTAATCCCGGCACTTTGAGAGGCTGAGGCAGGCAGATCACTTGAGGTCAGGAGTCCAAGACCAGCCTGGCCAACATGTTGAAACCCATCTCTACTAAAAAATACAAAAATTAATCAGGTGTGGTGGCGCAGACCTTTAATCCCAGCTGCTCAGGAGGCTGAGGCAGGAGAATCACTTGAGTTCAGGAGGCGGAGATTGCAGTGAGCTGAGAACACGCCACTGCACTCCAGCCTCGGTGACAAAACAAGACTCAATAAATAAATAAATAAATAAATAAATAGAAGAAAAGCTAGTTTATCACTCATGGTTCCCAAGAGAGGGGCATGACACACTGAGGGCCACAGGAGGAGGCACAGGGGCAGTCAGGAGGGAGAAGGGGAAGTATGGACCAGGGCCAATACTGTCCTTTTTGAGGCAGTAAATGATCGAGGTAGGGTAGAAAAGCTGAGCGGTGGTAGCATTGGATAGTTTGAATAATTTCAGCAGACTCTGGGACATGAAGGTCATCCCTAGTTATCTGGTACCCTCCTCTGGGGCGATTTAGGGCAGGAGGAGAATGCCCTGTGCTGCAGGAGCCTGATGAAGGAAAGCGGATGTGGATATGTACTTGGGATTTGCTGGCTTGCATACCACAGGTGTGCTCACAGGAAACTTGTTAGCCTTCTCTAGGAAATTAGCTAATTAACAGTCCCCCCACCCCCAGGTCCACAAGACTCCAAATATGTCAAAGCATCGTAAAATACAGAAAGTAGAAAATATGATTAATACAGCTCCATTCTCTTTACAGACATCCGTCATAACCGTGTCAAATGCTGAAAGGGCAGGCTTAAAGCATTTTGTCTGCAAACAAAGCTGGCAGAAATCAGCATGTATTCGGGTCAGCTGGTTTGTATTCATCCGCAGCTTGTTCTAGCTCCTCTAAGGATGCCAAGTCCTCCCAGGGGCTGTTTTCTTTCCACAAATTCATTTGTTAACTGATGGCATAGCCCAGTAAAAGTATTTGTTGCATATTGAATGTGCTCCCCATCACAAGCACTGATGAAAAGTGAAACCTGTGAGAACAGTGTTTCCACGTCAGGAACAGTAGGCATGGAAAACCTCACAAACAAAACAGCAAGAACCCTCAAAAGATGTTCCTGTATATCAGGAGCCCCAAGCACAATACCCAGATGATGTAAGTTCTTTGCAGGGAATTCTCTACTCCAGTCAATCAGTTCACAAAGCTGAGTCATTTGCCCTTGAGTTGAGAGCTGTGGTTCATTGGTCACATATTGCTTTGGGGAAGGCATCATTCCCTGATACAACCCAAGTGGTAGAGGCAGCTTGGGCAGGACTAGGTGGCCACACTGGGAGGAAGGACTGCCGCAATTTAGCAGAGGGATTCAAACATTTTTCCAGGAGTGGATAAGCTAATTTACAAGGGACCGAGACAATAATCCGGATTTTGTGGCACTGGCAAAAAGATAAACCTGTAGATCAGTTGAACAGAATTGTGAGTTCACAAATAAACTCGTACATTTACAGTTCATTGACTTGGACAACAGTGCCCAAAATCAATCAATGGGGAAAAAATAGCATGCACCAATGGTTCTGGGACAACTGAATAGACATAAGCGAAAGAATAAGTGTGCACCCCCTTGCTCATCCTGTTTATAAAGATTAACTCAAAATCTACCATAGCCCTAAATATGAGAGCACCCCAAAAGCACAAGCAACAACAGCAACAAATATAAATTGGACTACATTAAAATTTAAAAATTTTAAAAATTAAAAAATGTCTTGATACCATCAAGAAAATGAAAAGACAATCCAGAGAATGGGAAAAAATATTTGAAAACTCATTTATCTGACAACGAACTTGTATTCACCAACACTATGTAAAGAACTCTTACAGCTCAATAATAAAAAGACAGATAATCCAATTTAAAAAATGAGGGTAGAACCTGAACAGACATTTCTACAAAGTAGATACACAAATGGCCAATAAACACATAAAAAGATGTTCAACATCATTAGACATTAGAAAAATGCAACTCAGAAGCACAATGAAATACAAATCCACCCTCACTGGGGTGATTATAACCAAAGAAACAGACAACAACGTGTGTGAAGAAGGATGTGGAGAAACTCGACTTCCCATTCCTTGCTGAGAATATAAAATAGTCCACCTGCTTTGGAAACATTCTGGCAGTTCCTCACAATGTTAAACCCAGAGTTACCGTATGACCCAGCATTTCGATCCCAGGTATATAGCCAAGAGAAATGAATACATACGTCCATACAAAAGTTTGTACATGAATGTTCATAGCAGTGCTATCCGAAATAGTAAGAAGTAGAAATAGCACAAATGTCCTTAAACTGATGAGTGGATGGATAAATGTGGTCTGCTCATATGGTGGATTATTATTTGAATCAAATAAATGAAAATAAAAGGAATAAAAATAATGATACATGCTACAACAGGGATGGACCTTGAAAACATTACACTAAGTGAAAGAAGTCAGTCACAAAAGCCACATATTTATATAAAGTATTGAGAGTATTCAGAATAGCCAAGTTTATAAAGACAGAAAGCACATTAATCCTAATATCTAGGGCTGAAGACTGTAGGGAAGAAGGATTATGAGGTGAATGCTAATGATGATAGGATTTATTTTTGAGTTAATAAAAGTTCTCCAAACTTGGATTGTGGTCATGCTGTCCATTTCTATGAATATACTAAAAACCATTGGATTGTAAACTTCAAGTGTTGATTTTATGGCATGTCAATTATGCACTAATAAAACCGCTAAAAACGTTGCTCAGAAAATGCAATAAAAATTACCTTGAAGTTTGAAAAGACAACGATTTAAATTTATTTAAATTACATCAGATTATAATACTTAAATTTTATGTAGTAATACTTAGGTTTATTTTAAAGTTGTCACCACTTATTTAAATATGCAATCGTGAGCCTGGTAGTTGGTTACCAACTCAATTTCTGTGCTTTGACCAACATCATTGAATTTGAAAGGCAATGTAATATAAGGTCATGAGGGCCTTCCACATTTTTCTACCAGAAATGATGGTAAACCTAGTTAAAGATGGTCTCTTATACAGTTGACAGGAAATCCTGATCTACCTGGAAAAATCTCTCACTGATATTACAAGACCATGTCCCTTCAAAAGTAGTAACTCATTGCTAGAGAAGGGTAACCTCCCATTTTCATAGCACACTTTTTTAAGAAGTCCTTGATAAGACTCATTTCTATATGTGAGTCACAATTTTTCCCTATAAGTTCACACTCTCAATTATTTAGTGCTCACAGTATAGGTATAATGATACAGAGCTCAATAGTAAAAATGTATATGGTGTCCCTCCTCCTGTGGCTATAGGCCTGACAATGAAAAATGGAAAATTCAGATAATTGAGAATCTTCACAATGAGTGATAACGTTTAAAGCCCCAAAGAACATGAAACTAGATAGAGAATAAATCTATTGATAATCTCTAGTTTTAAGTAGCTATGGGTGGCAGAAACTATGTATAATTATATGTAATCCTCCAGAAAATCCTGTACAGATACAAATGAAAAAACATAAACTCAGAGAGGCCAAGCAGGTAGTCTAAGGCTACACAATTAATAAGCACATACAGACTATAAATAAAAATTTTAAAAATATCCCCAGCTCATGTCAAATACAGTAACAGATGTTGACAAGAATGTGTAGAAACTGGAATTCTCATTCCTTGTTGAGAATATAAAATGGTGTCCCCCACTTTGGAAACACGTTGGCAGTTCCTCAAAATGTTAACCATAGAATTGCGATGTGACCCAGCATTGCAATCCCAGGTATATCCCCTAAAGACAGGAGAACATAAGCCCATATAAAAATTATATAGAAATATATACATAGATGCATATATGTATACATATTTAACCAGTAGTAGAGTTTCAAACTAAAAGCATTAATGTTTCATGTCAGTTTACAAAGTTTATTCAACAAGGCTCAGAGATGGTCAGTGGCTTGCTACGAGTTAACTAGCTAGTTCAATTACAACCAAGACTAGACTCCAGTGTAAGACTTTTGGTGAAAAAGTATTTAGAAATGTATCAAGGGATTCCTGTGGTATAATCCCCTACCTTTGATGAATACTGAGATTTCTGTTCTAGGTCAAGGAGCTGACATCTTTTGTTAACTTTTCTTTTTTCTCTTCTCGGTCCTGTTTCACTCTAAGGGTTTGAATTGTAAATTCTATTATAAATATTCACTTTGATTTTTTCATCTTTTACAATTTTCCTCCTTTCTATCCAGAAGCTGATTATTAAGAGCTAAATGTGCCTATTCAAATGAACTAGGAAGTCGAATAATTGTACGGTGGAATTCGAGCCCCAGTTCTTTTGGGAAGGTGGTAATAGTCTAACTTGACTAACCAGCTTTTTAAAAAATCCGCTGAGCAATACTATTCAATTGTACTTCACTTAAGTAATGTAGATTTGGAACCAGTCAAAACTGCCTACTTTACAAAAACTCTTCTTCTTAACTTACTAGTTCCAAAACATAAAAATATTAACTTTCAGAATATGTCTTCAGTAATGAGTTCTGCCAATTTAAAAGTAAGAAAGTCTAGCAGAATATGTGAATGCCAAAAGAAGAATAATAGATGAAATTCAAGAAATCTATAGACGGTCTTTAGATTCAGTATTTTTCATATTCTTGGTACATTGGCTCATTTCTTTCTCTTTCTTGTTTCTAAACTCCCAATCAACATAATGATGTATTGCTAACCAATTTGGTGATATTTTTACATTCATTAGAGTACTAGAGGCTATATTATTTAAAATATTTCTTTGTGCCCTGTTACTTTGGCCTGCTTTAGTTTTACTCCTTTTCCTTTATTTTTAATGGCTTTAGAGTTTAACTCTCTCAAGAGAAATAAGGTGCTAGTGAATATTGTCTATTTCAGGCCCTTACCTTCCTGGACACAATAACTGGCCAGAAATGGGCCCAAACTAGGCTCATTTAAAATCCACCTTTTCTTTTGAGACTTTTCTAAATGGAACTGGCAGAACAGTGTGTTTGGACTACGATTCTATTGAAGCAGGACTCTAGCTGTGTCTCTCCTTCCAATGTCATACTTACGACCGTGAGGACCCTCTGGCTCCTCCTCTCCATTTCTGGATGGTCTTCCCAATCTCCTCCATAAAACCACCTGGTTCGGAATCACATATTGTCAGACGACCTGCTACCACTCCGAGTTGTTGGCAGCTACTGACCTTTGGCTCACTCGTCTCCTTTCCAGGAGATTTTAGTTCTTGGCTTAACGACCTTCTTTCTAAAACTATACATTCATTATTCTTGGTGATTTCAATATCCATATAGATAATCTTCCTAAAATAGACCCCTTGGTTCTTTGACTTCCTCTCAAATACACTTGTTCTCCCCAACTGAGCATCTCCCTTCCATCCTCATAGCCTAGACTGTCATTACTTATAAGAACAAACTCTCCATAATGAAATTTCAAGCATTGCATCCTACCACTTATTGTTCTAAAATGCTCACTCTAAAACACAATCCTCCCACCTCCTCAAAACAAAGAACTTGCCTTTTCATGATCTAATCACCTCTTCTAACTGTTCTCATTACCCAGCTGAAATTACATGACTGATATTTTATAATCACTCTCTCAACCACACTTTCAACTCCTTCCTTCTTTTTCAGGCTACTGCGCTAGCAAAACCCAGACAGATCTTCTCTATCTTTCCACTCACCCCACCCTAGCATAGGTACAGGTAAACAATCTGGGCCTATTGGACCCCCCAAGGCCAAATGGGTCCACATTGAAACACACCTTCCTTTGGCTGGGCACGGTGGCTCACGCCTGTAATCCCAGCATTTCGGGAGGCTGAGGAGGGCTGATAATCTGAGGTCGGGAGTTTGAGACCAGCATGAACAACATGGTAAAACCCTCTCTCTACTAGAAATACAAAAATTAGCTGGGCATGGTGGCGCATGCCTGTAATCCCAGCTACTCGAGAGACTGAGGCAGGAGAATCAATTGAACCCATGAGGTGGACGTTGCAGTGAGCCGAGATCTTACCACTGCACTCCAGCCTGGGTGACAGAGAGAGTTGCTGTCTCAAAAATGAAACAAACAAAACAAAACGAAAAAACCAAAAATGCATTCTTCCTGAGGAGTCATTTAAAGTGCATGACCATTGGCCTCAAGTTGGCCCTGAATGCAGCCAGGCAGTCAGCCGAGCTTCCCTTGCCCTCTTATTCTTCTCCCCTCAAGCCTATAATACATCCGCATTCTGTTCACTGTTGTCTGATGAGTTTGCACTCTATTTCTCTGAAAGATATGGAAACAAGGTGCATTAATAAGGGTTCTCCAGAGAATCAGAATCAAATATATGTGTGTGTGTGGAAGGATGGGTGGATGGATAGATAGATAGATAGATAGATAGATAGATAGATAGATAGACAGACAGACACATAGATACATAGATACATAGGTAGATAATAGACAATAGATAGATAGATAGATAGATAGATAGATAGATAGACAGACAGATACATAGATACATAGATAGATGATAGATAGACAATAGATAGATAGATAGAAACATAGATACATAGATAGATACATAGATAGATGATAGACAATAGATACATAGATACATAGGTAGATAATAGACAATAGATAGATAGATAGAAACATAGATACATAGATAGATACATAGATAGATGATAGACAATAGATGACTGATAGATAGATAGATAGATAGAAACATAGATACATAGATAGATACATAGATAGATGATAGATAGACAATAGATAGATAGACAGACAGACACCTAGATACATAGATAGATGATAGACAATAGATAGATAGATAGATAGAGACATAATTAAGGCAGTAGTTGATACTGCAGTCTCAAGTCCAAAATGTGCAGGTTGGAACTCAGGCAAGGTTTCTGTGTTGCCGTCTCACAGCAGTATTGCTTCTCGTTTGGGAAACTTCATTTTTGCTCTTAGGGCCTTCAACTAATTGGACGAGACTCACCCACATTACAAAGAGGAATCTGCCTTACTCTATTGATTTCAGTGTTAATCGCGTCTAAAAAAATCACAGCAACCCCTAGTGTTTTACCGAACAGCTAGGCAGCGTAACCTGGCCAAGCTGATGTGCAAAATTAACCATCATACAATGAGAAGAAGGATTTCTCAAGTTCCCACCATCACTTCTACTCCCACGGACAACAGTGCCCACATCCTCTCTCTTTCCTTATGTTGCTGAGCGTCAGGCTTCTCAGCCTCAGCACTGTCTGTGTTGGGAGGTTCCTTCTCATTGTGGGGAAGCTGTACTCTGCATTGCAGGATGCTTAGCAGCCTGTCTGGCCTCTATCCACTAGATTTCAGTAGCACCCCAACTTGTGACAACTAAAATATGTCTCCAGACATTGCCAAATGTTCTATGGGGAACGAACTTCCCCCAGTTTTAGATAAACTCTCTGTGCTCCTAGAGTCAAGCCCTCAAGTTGAGCATGAGATTCCCTCCTCTCTCAGGTCATTGCTCCGGCAATTCTCTTCTCATGTCGTGCTACCCCTAGTTGCATCGGTTTTCCCCTCTTTATTGGATCCTTCCCATTATATACAAACATGCTTTATTCTTTCCCAAAAGTGTATCACAGCCCATTTTACTTTTTATCTATCCCATAATTTCTTTTGTTCTCTTTGTAGTAAAATTCCTTGCAAATGTTTGTACTTACTACCAGTTATGTTGTTCTGTCTTAAATTCACTTCAATCAGAGTGTTCCCTTGCTACTCCAACAAAGCAGCGCTCATCAGTATCACCAATGACCCTCACGTTGCTAAATCCAGTAGTTCTTCTCTCACTTGTCTTACATGCAATATTTGACATAGTCGATCACTTTCGCCCCCTTGACATAATGATATAATGAGATCTTCCTCATTGTCCTGACCACATAAATTTTGAGTTCCAAGATAATCAGACCTTGAACCTCTTGTCTATCACACTCACTCATTTGATAATCTTATCTAGTCCCTTAGCATTTAATGTCACTTACATGCTGATGAAACCTCAATTTATATCTTCAGCCCAAGCTGCTCCCATGAACTTCAGACTCATACGCCCTTGTCCTTAGTCTTGGGACTTTGCAGTTCCTTCACCTAGTGACAGCCCCTTGATTTGGGGTTTGATCACATGATTTTCATTAGCTGATGGAATGTGATGGGCAGTCGCAGTGTGCCAATTTTAAGCCTACGCCTTAAGAAACATTGATGCTCCTGTCCTCCAAATTCCCATAGTGGTTTTACATTCCATGAAGACATTCCCCAGTTATCCTGCTTGTCCAAAGATGGTGAAAGAGACATTGGAGTAACTGGGGCCCAACCAGCAGCTTAGAGTTATGAACTGTGAGCTCAGCCGCCCTCAGCCAACACCAAGCAGCTCATTCAAGAGCGCATCCATGGCTTTTCTTTGCAGTCACTCAGTTTTGGAGTCAGTTTTGGAATGCTGGAATGCTCTGTTACGTGGCATTATTACGGCAATTGTAAATGAAACTCAACCCCTAATTTTCCTCCTGCACCTGTTTTGTCCTCAATGATCCTCAATTCTGTGGATAATAATTCCAGCCTTCTAATTTCTCTGGCCAAAACATATTAGAGTTATTCTTGATATCACTCTTCTTCTCATAGCTCACATCCAAACCATTATACAATCTTACCTTTTGTAACTTTAAAATATTTCTACAATACACCCATTTCTCAGACTCTCTGTGGAGACCAAAGTGACCCCACCTTGGATGCTCATCTGCCAGAGTGACTTCTCATTAGCCCCAGTCCTGTGAACGCCTCCGGATTCCTACTTCACTTACTGTCCCTCATGTAAGAACGTGTCAATCTTAATGATGTTATTGCACAAATTATAGGCTGTGACACACCTGGCATTCTTGCCTGTTCTGGAGGGCTGCACTTAGTCGTCCATACAGAGGACATACACCCTCTCTCTAAGGTATACGAGCCCTAGGTCTGGAGGTAACAGTGTGGAAATCTACCTGACCCACTGCCGCCCAAGACCATGCTGCTGTTCATAAGTTTTCCAATAAATTGCCCTCTACCAACAAACCAAGTTTCTCTGCCTTGTTCTTTGGCTTC
>NW_012102221.1:1230997-1272467 GCF_000951045.1 Mandrillus leucophaeus | reverse complement strand
CCTCCAGAATCTACTTCTTCCTCCAGAATCTACTTCTTCCTCCAGAATCTACTTCTTCCAGGACAGCCACTAAGTAGCCTTTCACTTAACAAACCCAAAGGCCAGGAAGGCTTGCCTGGACTACTCAACTCTTTCCTACGACTCCGCCTCCTCTGAATCCACCCACAAAACGCAGGGATCTGACCTTATCCTGTGAACAGGTTAAGATGTTACACTGCCGTTATGAGAACAATTGCCTGCTACTTGAAAATTCACCTTTTAAATGCCTTAAAAATGTAATAGTAACTTTGCATTGAAGTTACTTTTCTGCTAAGTTTGACAGGTTCAGTTTATTTTTAATATCATTACAAAATGTCAACCTATTCTTTTCATCATAGCGTTCTATGCACAGCACAGTTACACACACACACAGGTTCGCCTGGTCGTGAGACAGTGTCTGTTAGGACCAAGAGCAGCCTGTCCTGAAGTCAAGTCGTAGCTCAGCTGCACAAGCATGGGCAACTTCGATTAACTTCTCTGCACTCATTCGGATCATCTGTAAAATGAGCATCGCTCCAAAAGGTCCTTTTTCTCATTTATACTTCTCTGTCTATGAATGGAAACCCAGGAGTCTCCCAGAATTATGTGGATATCCTTGGTTTTAATTTATTTACCTTACAGAGAGAACTTGTAGTTCAGACAATCCAAAAGAATACCAAGAAAGTAACCTATAATAGCCTTAGAAATACCAAAAAGGAGTATTTATCCCTATAATAGGCTAAATCTCTTTGCAAATCCCAACGCTTTCAATTCTGCCCTGTTTGCAGACAATAGACATAGCAGGGAAGCAGCTTATTAACTTAAAAGGGAGAAAGAGCTGTTAACATAAGTCACTACGAATAACATAATACTGTTAGGCAGAGTATAACAACAATAAATCTCCGGATAATTAATTTTGTGTCCAATATTTGAATGAACAGTTATACTGATACACATCTATCAGTGTGTGCTTACCTTTTATGCAAAGAATGAATAATATTTTGTAATATGAGCATGAAACTATCATCTTTTGATTTGTGGCTTTAACAGTCACCGAAGATCTTAGAGCACGGGATTTAACTTCTTTTTTCACCTTTGGCCTAAAATATTATAATTTCATTTAAGAACTTTTGTTTTTAAAGAAAGGCATGAAACTTATAGCTCATGTCTTCTAAACCCTACAAATAATTAACGAATAAACAGGTATCATTCACAAAGGTGTAGAACGAGCTTTGCAGTATGCAACCCTTTGCCAAGAAACTAGAAAAATGATATATATTTATATTTGTATATATAAACACTAAAGCATACAAAGAAACTCGCAAATGTGGTGATTTTCCATATATATCTTTTATATGCTGTTTTGATTTTCAAATCATGTGAATATATTACCTATATAAAAAATACCAAACATAGTATTTTTACCTTATCAGATATAAACAAAACATACAGACAAGAAAAAGAGGGCTTGCTTTCACCTCACTTCTCCTGCAGCAGATTAATATAGAAATGAGAATCAAAGCTTGCTCCTGTGTGTTTTCCAATTATTGTCTTCATTTTTATGAGAATGAGAGTATAAAAAGAATGATGCTATTTTAACCAGAGTACTATGTATTGTAAACTGAACGTTTTTAGAAGAACCCTTTTTGTATTCACTCAGAATGAGCACTTATTTTTGTCCCCAGCTGCTTTTGGAAGCGTGTGCCTGTAATCGGAGGGCTACAGATACCCAGGCGCCTGCCAGCAGTCCCCGGAGCAGAGCCACAGAGGCTGGGGCCCTCTGCTTGTTTGTGTTCATGTTGGTTCTGGATGTTGTTTTTCTTGGAAGAGTTGACATGAAGTGCAGTGAAATAAATCCATTTTGTGTGACATTAAATATTTTTATCTGCTGTGTAATCATATAGATAAAATCTCCATTCCTGATGAATCCTGAAATATGCTTAGAGGACGACTGCATTTATTGTAGAGCAAGAAGACAGCAATGCCAGTTCTATAAAAGGCAAGTTGAAAGAAGCAAGTTGGGCCGGGCGCGGTGGCTCACGCCTGTAATCCCAGCACTTTGGGAGGCTGAGGTGGGCGGATCACAAGGTCAGGAGATCAAGACCATCCTGGCTAACACGGTGAAATCCCGTCTCTCCTAAAAATACAAAAAATTAGCCGGGTGTGGTGGCGGCGCCTGTGGTCCCAGCTCCTCGGGAGGCTGAGGCAGGAGAATGGTGTGGGCCCGGGGGGCGGAGCTTGCAGTGAGCTGAGATCGGGCCACTGCACTCCAGCCTGGGCGACAGAGCGAGACTCCGTCTCAAAAAAAAAAAAAAAAAGAAAGAAGCAAGTTGGTGTATAATATCTGGAATCACTATGCATAATGATCCTTAGTTTATTTCTCATATACCTCACTTTCATCTTGGTGACCAATTTATCTGTATTTGACTAACATATGTATACAAAAATAAGATCTGCGTATTGCATAATACAAACATCAAAACTATAAAATACATTGTAAGTGTCGTTTCAACTTAATGCTTCACGATTTGTTGACCCTAAATATTGCGACAGTTATTAACAAAGAGATTGTAGAATAAGAATTTTATTTGGAATAAACTATTCTCTGTGTAATCAGCTCCAAAACTTTTAGGAAAAAATGAGTTCCAAGATAAGATGAGTTGTGAAAATTTGTTGAATGGAACCGGTAGACAGAAAAAAATGCTAAAAAAAAAAAAATTAGGAATTAGGTTTTCTCCATAGATGAATAACATTTTAGTATAAAATGGTCCTCACAGAATTGCTAATCAAGCAAGAGTTATACAAGCAAAGACTGAATTACAATACTCCATTTCAGTTTATCTACCACCTTAGTGCTTAATTTGAAATTTTTTCATCTATTAATTCTGTGTTAACTTGATTAAAATTTTAAAATAATCTGATAAAATTTAACAAAATGGTCATCTCTCTAATTTTGCAGAAATTCCTCATGTCTATCCCTCTAGTTCTATAAAATTGTAGTCTGAAATCTGGAGAAGAGAAAGAGAGGGAATAAGAGTAAGTTTTTTATTATGTTATTTGTAACAACAAATGGTCCTTTGGGTACCGAATATATAGTCCTTCTATGCACAGGGAGGCAAAATTCTAGCTGTTTCAGTAAATGCTCACTTGTAGATAATTCAGACAATAGAATATTCCAATGACCATTTTCTTTATGTATTAGCAGATAATTTCACAGTGAGCTTGAATCACTACAGCATTCCGAAGTGCTTTCTGAGTTATCAGAGTTACAGTTACGGTCAATTTAGTTTTAGTGCTAAGAATATGTTATTAATATGAACTATTTGAAATTGTTACATTAGACTAATAATTTCTATGAGTTGCTTATTAATGTTAGAAGTTCATAGATATCCTTACTGATCATATGTCTGAAATTTGCTATACTTGAAATTTGAAAATAAAGAATAATGATAGTGCTCTAAAGATGTTCTTCTGAAGCACAACTTTCAATTCTTTCAGAATGCCTTTTAAAATCCTTTTATATGGAAATAAATGATCCTCCCTTGGAGGCTCCTCCCCTGGGTTCTCACGCAGCCTTTTTACTGCATGTTATATTGCGATGTTTGTTGACATGTTCATGGCTCCTCTAAGACATGAAGCATCTAGAGGACAGGGACTGCCTGTGCGTGTATAATGCATGAACATCTGTTGCATTTAATTGAATAATATGGCCATTTCCCATCTCAGTTTCATAGGTGCCCAGACTTTTATTCAACAAACATTTATTGAACTCCTATAATATGATTTTCAGAGTGTCAAAATAAGAACAAGAAAATTAAAAGATAAAAATCCAGAGATATTTGTTGATCTCCATTCAGTGTCTTCTGGTGGAAGAGGCAACTAGGCCATAATTACAATGCAAGATCAAGGCTACAGGGGCTGACTGGACTGCAGAGAGTGAAGAACCCTATCGAGAAGAGGAGGTAACACATAAATATCACCCTAGATGTTGAACTAGGGTTCTCATACAGTGGACAGAATAGCATACACAAAGATGTGGATCCAGAAGAGGTCAACGGTGTGGACTGGGAAAAGATCAGTGGGTCTGGATGGTAGAGTGTATGAGGGGCTGATGGGAGCTGAAGCAGGAAAAGGACCTGGAGGGCTTTGTGCACCTCTATTCTTGGACTGCGAGATGCAGATGGGAAAGCAGGAGAGTCAGTGAACGGCGTGGAGTATTGACTGGAAGCAAAGAGGAAATGCAGAAAAACAAACTTTACAGTTGCTTATTGAAAACAGCTACTATTTATATAGCACTAGACAATTTGCTAGGCTACCTGCATATACTATTTAATGTCATCCTTGGGGGAGGGACCATTCCCACTAGTTTCCATTTACAGGTGAGAAAAATAAAGCTTGGTGGTGGTCAGTGACTTGCCCAGCTATGAAGGGAGAAAATAGTACAGTCTGGTTTCAAATCTGGAGGCATATGACTCCAAAGTAAATTCATATGATCACTATTCTATGCCTTATGGCCAATTTCATTAAATGTCTGTTTCTGGGAACGTGATCAGAGAAGATTACAAAACAAAGCAGGGTGTGTGTGCCCTGGCCACTCTCCTCAGGCGTCTTGCCATTGCGGCCGGTGGCACGTCAGAACGCCTACCACGGAGCAGCGAGCCTCAGAGTGTGACAGTGATTGCAGTGAGTGCGTGACAGTGAGGTGATTAATCGTCACACTTGTTACACTAAGGCCATTTTTAAATGAAGGCACATAGTAGAGAGCTTTCCATTATCTGCACGGTTTAGAATTTCAGCGGAACCCGAAAACCACTAGGAACAAAAGAAACCCTGACTACAGTAACAAGGAGGCCTATGCAAATAGGCCCGAGGTCACCCCGAATATGCACCTTTGCGGTTGATTGCCCGACATCCTTGCTATTTTATGTTCACTACCGTTTGAAGATCCATATTATTAGTTTGCTCTCCTTTGGCCTGTGAAATTGGTCTTACGCATTTTCTTTTCGATTCATTTCAGTAGGCATCCTAATTTACATTGAAAATATATGGTCAGTGAAGTAACAGCCTCGAGAGCTCTACACTCACATGGATCTTGATGAGTGTGAACATGTGTATATTGTGTTTACTAATCTTTCGGCGGAGGGTGAAAGGGGGCCCAGAAGAGATGGAGGCCTCTCAACCATGACATACTTGGTTATGTTTTCTGTCGTCTGATTTGCTATTGCAGTCAAAAAGTAAAGCATTAAGTAGATGTTAAGGGCAGAGACGTATTTGTTTATGCATTTTCTGGCAGCTGAAAACTATAGATGGATTAAATGTGTGGTCTTAGAGCTGGATAGCTACTTAGATCTATCATCACATGGGTTTGATTTTGTGGAGGGGAGTCTCAATCCACATTTAATTAACTCCTTTACTCTTTCAAATGAAAGCTCAGGAACACACAAAAAAGTGTTTGCTTTTAGTGCAATGCTTCTGTGGCTTCCAGAACTGGATTGATTTCATCACATCCTGACTGATCTACCTCAACAGGAAAAATTTAATTGATTCCATTTTTGCCTGCGCCTTCTCTTATTTTATTTGAGAGGGATTTAGAATTTCATTTGTCTGAATGCTTTTGAAGGCTCAGTGCTCCAATTTAGTGTGAATTTATATCGTAAATTTGCAAAATTCTAGCAATAATATAAATGGGAGTAAATAAAATGTTGAGCCAAAACATTTGATTTCATAAAAAATGTTTGCATAGTATCTAAAAATTAGTGTCAATATTAGTGTCTTTCATGAAGCTCTGAAACTTCCAATAGTTAAAAGAGATAAAGAATGTAGAGAAGATTTTAATAAATTATGCTTCCCTCATATCCCTACTACCCAATGTAAACCCAAATATGTTATGACCTGAGTGAGATGAGATTAGAAATGTGATTGAACACAAATAAGTGGAACATAACATATTTTATAATCAAAATATCATAGATCTCTAATTTCCACTTATACAGCATTGGCCTTCTGAGGATCTCAAATAATTTTATATCAGTTCATAAGACAAATCAACATATTAAAAGTAGAAATTACATTGTTATTATAATATGCTCTGCCTTGAAACAAGCAAATTTGTATATGTCAATTAACTTTTATCATGAAGAATAAGTGTAGATTATTACTCCTATCAGTTTTCTCTAATATTTTGGTGAAAATTAATACTTTTTATAAATATATCCAAATATCTGCCTTTTATTGCTCTCTTTCATATTTCCAGTCTATTAGAATAAAATATAGTCTATTTCCTGGTGATAAAGATGAGCTGTAATTATAAATGCGTATTTAAAACTAAAAAGTTGAAATAAAAAGCAGCATTCACTGAAATTTAGAAAATAAGAAAAATTAATGTAATCATGCCTGAATTATTATTGGTATATGAAGAAATTACACCAACCAAACTTTATGATCCAATGAAAAAAAATTGGACTATTAGGCAAACATTTTACATCAGAGCACACTCTTTTGAATATTATTTTTGTTGCTATTAATGTGAAAAATACATCATTTCCCAGATGCAAACCGTTGCAGCCCTGTGAATCCTTGCTTTGGCGTCAGCTCAGCCCAGAGTCCATGTTAGAGTCGCATCATACATCTAACTACCCAACCAGTCAGGGATTTTGTTTTGTTTTTTTGAAACAGGGTCTTGCTCTGTCGTCCAGACTGAGTGCAGCGGCACAATAATGGCTCACTGCAGTCTCGACCTCCAGGCTCCAGCCATCCATCCTCCCACCTCACTTCCTGAGGAGCTGCGAGTAAAAGTGCACGCCACCACACCTGGCTAATTTTTGTATTTTTTCGTAGTGATGGGGTCTCACTAAATTGCCCTGGCCAATCTCTGACTCCTGGGCTCGAGCAGTCCTCTCTCACTGCAGCCTCTCAAAGTGCTGGGATTGCAGATGTGAACCAACACAATCCCCCAGGACTTTTGTTAACAATTTTTGTTCAAAGTAGCCTAGAAACATTGGAAACTAATACAATGAACCATAAGATTGATTTATTTATTTCACGGTTCAGCCATCTTATCAATTAAGGGAAATTTTGATAGGATGGCTGAACCGTGAAATAAATAAATGGATTGTACAGATTCATTATATATTTGCCAAAATTTTTCAGTGTAATTAATTACAAAAATACTTTGTCTGGTCTTAACAAACATTAAACCTTGCTCACCGTACATGAAACGGTTTGCCGAATTTGGACAACAGCAAGTCCTATGAGGGCAAAGTGGCCAGGGCAAAACGCGGGGGATGATCTGGAAGCATTGCCTTTGGGACAGGGCCTCGTCAAACTAAGCTCCTAACTATGACGCACAGAAGACACTGCCCCAGTCGTGGTTTGTGTCTGGGCAGCTCATGAGACCTGGCTTGCCCCAGGGCTGTTGGGTTCCATCAGGGAATATTTGGCCTGTGCAAACAGGATTCTGAAGGAGAGTTGAATGGAAAACGTATTTACAGAGGTATGGGCAGAGCTGTGGGAACCTGGGGGGAAACTGAAGCCTCCTGGTAGCAGCAGAAAGCCATCACCACTCCTGGACTCAAAGGATCACAGCTGTGGGAGGGGGATGCTGAAGAGAATCTGTGGCTTTTGGCAGAGCCCCACTACTGGTCCATTACTAAGGAGGAAAGGAGTCTGGGAATAAATAGTCCAGTCTCATTATTCTTGTGTCCTCTGACAATCTGCCTAAATTTCCCATTGGTAACGCCTGATCGAGAAGTCTGAGAGAAAGGGAGACCATTAGTGCAAGTCGTTAAAGGTCAGCCTCCCAGGGCACAAAACAAGTTGGAAAAGGGGGAAGACAGAATTTGGTTGAACGAACAGATCTCAGCCAGCGCACTAGGCCTGCTGGAGGATGGTCACCAGGGCTGTGCTAAGCCACGCTGGACCCAAGACTGAAGGAAGTATCTGTGATGATGATGCTGTCTTGCTTAAAACTTTGATATTGTTGTTTATCATAGTTTTTTTGCCATTAATCTTATTTTTAAGATGTGGCATTACAATATTATTTATCCTGACTACTGAGTTTTTTTGGTAACCCCTTAAATTTTGCACTCAAGATGAATCTCTCACTCTTCAAACTCGAATCTCAGCCCAGGTAATTAGAATCCATATACCGCATTTTGTTTTTTGATGATTACCCATCATTTTACTGTGTGTTTCATTATGCGTGTTTCTTTCGTGAATACATTGTGAATAACTCTTTTAAAACCCAAGTTCTGAAAATCTGTGTGCACACCTGATGTTTTTCATAACATGAAGTCTGGAGAGCTTCCCTGTTTTCTGAAACACGCAAGGTTATGTATATCATAAACTGTCTCTGCCAGAAACTGCTGGGTTTGGATCCTTTGTTTGTGACCTGACCCCTAGAGATAAGCTCATCCTTGAATGACAGCTGGTAATTAAATGACCAGCAGCAGTTGATTCTGTGGCTTCTCTGCCCCTTGACCTCTCTAGAGTAGAAGATTTATGAGGGCAAGGAGAGCAGTTTTTGTGTTGATGTTGTTGTTGACCTCACCACTGTAGCAATACATACTGATTAATACAACAAATTAACTAATCAACGATCATATCGTATGGGAACCATGGATATCAGATAATACATCTCTGGCTAAAGGAAAATAGGATAACAACCTCATTAGGTGCTCCAGATAATTTTTTAACTTCTTGTTTGTGATGATTTAGAATCAGAACATTAATCTGTGAAAAAACTGGGGGATTTATGACAAGTGGCCAGAGAGCCTTATGAAGCTACATACAAATGCTAGAGCATTCAGTTTCTTGTACTTGGGACATATCTCCTCCCAGCTAATCTCCATTCATCCATGGGTACTATGTACTACAGAATCAAAAGGAGGCCGGGCGTAGTGGCTCAAGCCTGTAATCCCAGCACTTTGGGAGGCCGAGACGGGCGGATCACGAGGTCAGGAGATCGAGACCATGCTGGCTAACACCGTGAAACCCCGTCTGTACTAAAAATACAAAAAATTAGCCAGGCGTGGTGGCGGCGCCTGTGGTCCCAGCTACTTGGGAGGCTGAGGCAGGAGAATGGCGGGAACCCGGGAGGCGGAGCATGCAGTGAGCTGAGATCCGGCCACTGCACTCCAGCCTGGGCGACAGAGCAAGACTCCGTCTCAAAAAAAAAAAAAAAAAAAAGAATCAAAAGGAGAGCGTGGAAGAAATCACGTCACGAGCATCTGTGGAGCTCCTTACATAAGTCACTAAAGCAAAGTAGGAATTCTTGATGCTGTCACTAGAATGCAACAATTTAACACTTGACTACTGAAAATTCTTAAATGTCTAAAGCACTGGGATTTTGAAATAAAATACTTTTATTATTTAGAATGTCACATGCTTTTTGTTACCTGTTGGTAGGTATGTTCACAGTGAATGAGACATGAATCCAGGTAAGCTCAATTTTGAAAACTAGACATTTCGATTTTGGACTTTGTTATTTGAGGGTATCCTAAGGAAAAATCTCTGTGACACGGCAGTAGTGGACAACACTTTATAATAATCTCACTAGCTCACATTAGAACTTCCCAAATGTGTTTTTGTGGGATGTTAATAGGTGATGTATGAGGGGGGGTGTGTGTGTGTGCGTGATGGTAGTGAAGGTCATTACTTGGTTGAATACGTTTGCTAAGTGCTAGGCTAAACAGATTCTTTCAACCTACTGGGAGTCTCATATGATTATTTGAATCTTGAATCTTTAAGGATGTGCAACATTTGTCAAAACGTATGTGACTACAATACCCGATTTCCCATAGCACTTCCCAAGATTTTGAATTCCCAGAAAACATTTTGGAAAGTGCTGGTGTCTTCAATAGCAGTACTTTCAGTTCTGTATTAGTTTCCAATTGCTGCTGCAACAAAAGTTACCACAACCTAGAGACTTGAAACCACACAAATAAACTTCGCTGTAGCTCTGGAGGTCCCAATTCTGAGGTGAGTTTTACGGGACTAAGATCAAGGTGTCTACAAGGCCGTGTTCCTTCTGGAGGCTCTGCAGAGATGCCCTTGCCTTGCTGTTTCCAGCTCCCCAGGGCTGCCTGGGCACTCTTTGGCCCTGGCACTCCAACTTCCGATTCTGTTGTCACACCTCCTTCTTCCTGTAAAATTGGTAAAGATCCTCCAAGAGTCACATTTGAACAGGTATCATTCATTTTAAACTAATCTCATGTAATTTTACATGCGTGTTGAGTGTCCACTCTGGGGATTGCTTTCACTCATGCGATGTGAGGTGTTCATCCGAATGAAATGCAATCCTGGCCCTTAAATAATGAATTATTTAATTGTAGATGTAAAATTAGTTCTCAGCTATTTAAATTTCAAAGAAGAATATAAATGGCCTAAAACAACTCACAAAAGTGCTTCAGGGGACGGGAGTGGTGGCTCACGCCTGTAATCTCAGCATTTTCGGAGGCCGAGGCAGCAGATCACAAGGTCATAAGATCGAGACCAGCCTGGCTAACATGGTGAAACCCTGTCTCTACTAAAAATACAAAAATTCACTGGGCGTAGTGGCGGGCACCTGTCGTCATGGCTACTCAGGAGGCTGAAGCAGGAGAATAGCGTGAACCCAGGAGGCAGAGGTTGCAGTGAGCTGAGATGACGCCACTGCACTCCAGCCTGGGTCACAGGGCGAGACTGCGTCTCAAAAAAAAAAAAAAAAAAAAAAAGGTGCTTGAGGATGCATGCGAGGCGTTAAACAATGGGTAGTGTTCTGACCTGTTGAAATCTGGAGAAGCAGCCAGGGCTCAGACAACAGTGCAAGACGAATGTCACAGGGCCTGAAAATAACTCAGTTAAATGCAGGAACTCGGTGTTTCAAAAGTGTTGCTAGGAGCCAAGTGTGAAAGTAAGGTATGCTACGTGAGAGAGAATGGGAATAAAGAAGTCTGGAAAAGCAGACTGAGGCCAGATGGTATTTTCTCTTATGCTTTGAATGAGGTAATTTGTCTTAACATGGTAGGTAGCTAATTTGGTTGTTTATAATTTTTTCAACAAATAATTATGAGCACCTACCAGTGTCTAACCTCACCCTAGGCATGGAGGTGATGGAGAGTCATCAAAGGCTTTTCACTGGGGAAGTGGTGAAATCACACAGAGCTTTAGAAAGTCAATTCTGGCAGCAAACTCTAATGAATGGGGGGCTGTGTGTTAGTTTGCTAGGACTGTTGTAGCAAAGTGCTACCAATGAAGTCGCTTAAACACAGAAGTTTATTGTCATAGTCCTGGAGGCCAGAAGTCCAACATCAAGGTGCGAGCAGGGCCGTGCTCCCTCTGAAGGTGCCAGGGAATGATCTGCTCTGGGTCTCTCTCCTGGTTGCTTGCAGTTTCAGTGGCAGCATAACTGCAATCCTCACAAGCTATTCTCTGTGTGTGTGTCTCTGTGGCTGTGTCCAAATATTCCCTTTTTAGAAGGACATGTTTTATTAAGTCATATTGGATGACTGTGCCCACCCTAATGATTTCCTCTTAACTGATCATCTGCAAAGACCCTGCTGTGGTCTGAATGTTTATGTTCCCCCCAGCACCTATGTGAAAACGAGCCCCCAAGGTGATGCTGTTAAGAGGTGGGACCTTTGGGAGGTGATGGGTCAGGAGGACTCCCCCCTCCTGAATTGAATCAGTGCCCCATAAAAGAGGCCTGAGGGCACTTGTTCACTCTTTGTGCCATGTGGGCACACATAGAAGGCACCATCTATGAGGAATGGGTCCTCACCAGAAAGGGAATCCTGATTTTGGACTTACCAGTCTCCAGGACTGTCAGCCATCAATTTCTGCTCATAAAATTATCCAGTTTTGTTTATTTTGCTATTTTGCAAGAACGGATTAAGACAGACCCTATGTCCAGATAAGGTCAAATTCATAGGTTCTAGCAGTTCGGGCTTTAACATCTCTTTGGGGAGATATAATTCAATCCATAACCCACTGGAAGTGGAGAATGGAGGAAGTGGAGAATGGAGGAAGTGGAGAATGGAGGAAGTGGACAATGGAGGAAGTGGACAATGGAGGAAGTGGGAAATCTAGTTAACTTTCGGTGGTTTTGGAAGACGTGCCTGGGCAGAAGTGAGGAACTTGCAGTGTCCTTAGGAAATAAAGGGAGCCCAAATGAGGGCAATGGCAGTGGGATGGGAGGAGGTCCTGGATGCAATATTGAGCGTCTACACCACAGCACTATTTATCATGAATTGACTTCTGAAAACTTCAGCATAAGCAGCACAACTCCTCATTTATTTATTTATTTTTTTTGCTAAGATGAAATAGAACTAAAAATGTGCTGAAAACTATAACTCTCCCATACATTTCTCATTATGATTCTCTTTCTACTAGTGACCAGATAATGAAAATAATCGGTACTATCTACACAGCACGGATATTTTCATTTATATTAAATTGGATATGATTTTTCTTTTTTAAAATGACCAGCATTGCATTTTAAAGTGACTTATTTTTTCTTTTTTCTACTGACTATACATTTCTGACTTTATGTATTGGCAACTGGAAGATTTTGACATTATTCTATATTTGAATCAAATGCATATACTTTTATTTCCAAATGTAAGCAAATTGCAATCATCTGGGAGTAAATGTTTTCAAAAATCATGCAATACTTAAGTCTTCAAGAAACTTGTCATGCAGAAAATCCTTGATGTATGAATTTTTGCAGCCCCTGTCTTATTTAATGAATGTTCTGAGAAGACTTCAAAAAGACAAATTAAAATCGGTTGTCCCTGACATGCGTATCTGAGGAGTATCAAGAGCTTTTTAACAAATTTATTTAAGACTGAATATGGGTCAAAATATTTTTGTACCCATTCTTAGAACTGACAGATTGTCACATTTGTTAGTGTGGGTGAAAATGATATTATATTTCAAAAATCAATGAAAAATAAAAGTTAAATTGAAATGTCACATACGGTATTATAAGCAATTGTGCCACTCCTGCATATTAAAATTAAACATAAGCATATGCAACCAGCCCTTGGTCTCTGAAAGTCTTCACAACTGAGCCTGAGAAATACAGAACCATTTTCCCTCTTCTCCCCTTCACCAACTTTTGACTCAAATCCCTTTTTCTTTGCTTCTAAAACTGCCCCAGGTCAACCCCTAGGCAGCCAGTCAGTCTAAAAGAATCAAAGTAGCTATGTTATAGGACTTTGCTCAGTATTATTTCAGCAAACCCTTTCCATGCTCCTGTTTCCCTCTGATGCACTTCTCAGAAGAGAGAAATTGGCTTCCACTTGGGCATTTGTGTCCTCAGAAATTACTGTTCATACATAATTGCCTTGTATTTACGGTGCCCTGACAAGCTTCTTCTTGCTCTTACAATTAGAAGTAGTAGAATGTATGTTGCCATTCCAACGCCAAGAACAAAACTCAAGCCTCTCAAGATTCAAGATTCATGGAGAGCTGGCAAGCCAGGAACTCTTACTGCAAAGGAAGAGATTTAAGGAGGCTTAGAAGAGAAGTTGTAAGGAATTGGAATGCTAATATTTCTTGCCAAATCAAATTTTCCGGAGGTATAATTACTGTAATTAGAAATAGGTGACATTTTCCTTGAGCTATTTACATACAGAGCTCAACTGCAAAGGAAAAATACTTTTTGTACCATCTCTCTTCTCTATCTCTCTTTCTGTTTTTCTGTCTCTTTCTTGTCCCATTAGGAAATTTAGTGGTAGCTAAAAAACAACTTTGCCGACTTTAGAATTTCATCTATGTCTAAGCCCCAGACTACACCTTTTAATAACTCCCAGCCTCCCTGAAAAGGTGATAACAAGACAGCTTTGACATTTCGTGGAAATTCATCCTTACTGCTGGGAGAGCCACAAAACCTGGAGTCTGCTACTGGCGCCATCAATAATCTTTGTGTCACAGGTGAAGACCAGCAAAATTAGCACTTAAGGCAATTCTTCCTGGCTTTCCTAAGCAAATTTGTGAAAAAAGTGGATTCATCTTTCTCTACTCTTAGCTCTTCTATTTGAATACATACTTTGTTCCTTGAAGACATCGTTCGTTTTCATAGATTTCTTATCAACCTCTTTGTGGCTGACTTCTAGCCCTTTCATTAGCATGGCCTGCACGTCTAAATCATCTGACCCCTGTTTAGCTTTCCAGTTTTGTCTCTTGCCTCCCCTCCTTCCCTCGCACTTCACCCCTGCCCCTCTTTGTCTCGGCACAGCAGAGTTCTCTGATCCCCACACCGATGTCCTTTCACATTGCTGTGCTTACTATTCTAATGTCCTTTAATTTCCCTATTTTCAAAAAATGCATTCTACTTGGTAGTTTTCTCTCTGTGGAGGCTTCATCTGCAGCCCTCTATCTTAAAAACAAATTTTTCTCTTTTTTATTTTTAGCTCCCAAAACTTTGTTCTAGTATTTACCCTATTTCATTGAAATGATACAGTAATTCACACAGAGTAGATACTCAATAAATATCTCTTTAATTAATTAATCATGTATACTTTATTCTCAGCACTCTTTTTACCAAATTGCCAGGACATTAGAAACTCCCTCCTCTGTAACCCATAGAAGCTCTACATATCGCCCTTATCACATTACATGGCAGCTCATCATTGGCATTGTTTCTCCTTGGATACCCCAGATGTCGTAAACTCCTTGAGGTTACAGCTCATGTTGCACTCATCTTATATTCTGAATCTAACATTGTGATTGACACACAGAAGTCACCTGGCAAGTATTAAATGAATGAGTGACTCAACTCAAAGGGCAGCAGATACAGTCTCCAAGGTAGGTGGTTATGACTGCATTAGGCTGTTTTTGTATTGCTATAAAGAAATGCCTGTCACTGGGTAATGTATAAAGAAAAGAGGGTTAATTGATTCATGGTTCTGCAGACAGTACAAGGAGTGTGATGCCAGCATCTGCTTCTGGGGAGGCCTCAGGAAGCTTACAATCATGGTGGAAGGCGAAGGAGGAGCAGTCATTTCACATGGCGACAGCAGGAGCAAGAGGAGGATGTGGACGGAGCCACTTTTAAACAACCAGATCTCTCGAGAACCCATTCATTATCTCCAGGACACGAGGGATCTGCCCCTCTGGCCCACACACCTCCCACCAGGCCCCACTCCAGCACTGAGGATGACATTTCAACATGAGATTTGGAGGGGTCAGACATCCAAACCATGTCAATGACCTTTCTCTCCCACTGGTGTCGGAGGACACTTATCATTTGTGCCACGCTAACCTGTGGGTACAGCCTGATTCTTATTTTCCTTTTATTTATTTACTCATTTTTTTTGTTTGTTTGTGAATTTTGTCTCTCCACTGGGCCGTTAATTAATTCATTATATTAGTTAGAATTCTCCAGAGAAGCAGAACCAACAGGAGATAGATAGATAGATAGATAGATAGATAGATAGATAGATAGATAGATAGATAGATAGATAGATAGGAGGGGATCAATATTATGGGAATTGGTTTGCATGATTATAGAGGCTGAGATACTGTGCGGCCTGAAGACTGGAGAACCAGGGCAGTTGTGGTACAAATCAGTCCAGGGCTGACAGCCCAAGAAGCTCAGTCTCTGATGGTGGGCGTCCCAGCTCCAGACACAGAGTGTGTTCGTCCTTGCTCTGCCCTTTTGTTCTCTCAGAGCCCTCAGTGGATTGGGGGATGCTTGTCCACATTGGTGGGGGTGATCTTCTTTACTGAGTCCACTGGTTCACATGCTTCCCCTTCTGGAAACAGCCTCACACACACACCCTGAAAGAATGTTTTACTAGCTATATGGGCATCTCTTAACCCAGTCAAGGTGATGCATAAAATTAATGCTCACACTCACCTAGGTCTTACAGCTCACATTTTCCTAGCACAGAAGAATGGATTGCTATAGCAATGAGGCTTCTTAGAGACTGAAGATGTTCCCCCTGCAGAAATTACCTCTAAATTAATCCCAGCTGGAAGTCAGGGAGCCTCTATAAAATACAGCCTGTGTTCAGCCACGTTGACTTTTATTATGGGAAATATATGAAAATTCAGTGAAGGTGCCAGAGTGCCTTCTGAAGAGAACCCAGTGAAGATTCTTACCACCATTAAAAACAAGCTCATCATCAGTTCATCTTATTGGTGTGAGATTTGCCTCACAATCTTCAAATAATGTTACAGAAAATTTCATCTAAAACTACACATTTTGGGGATTTTTATTTTGGCTTTCATCTAAAACATTGAACACTGAATAAAAGAATCTAAGCCTATTATCTATATATCCATGGCAAAGTTTCTTCACTTTATTGTGACAAGTTTACATAAAGTTGAAACCAGAAAAAACATTTTTTTCTTAACTATCTAATATTGGTGAGAAATTGGAGACATTCTTTTTTTTTTTCTTTTTTTTTTGAGGGAGTTTTGCTGTTGTTGCCCAGGCTGGAGTGCAATGGCATGATCTCGGCTCACCGCAACCTCCGCCTCCTGGGTTCAAGCTGTTCTCCTGCCTCAGCCTCCCGAGTAGCTGGGATTACAGGCATGCACCACCACGCCCGGCTAATTCTGTATTTTTAGTAGAGATAGGATTTCTCCATGTTGGTCAGGCTGGTCTCAAACTCCCGACCTCAGATGATTCACTCGCCTCGGCCTCCCAAAGTGCTGGGATGACAGGCGTGAGCCACCGCGCCTGGCCGAGAGATATCTTCTTACCTTGAGGTATATTTAGAGTTGACCTCAACATACCGTTGCAGTCAGTTGAACAGATGTAATTAGATTTATAATTATCTTTTAAAAAGGTGTTCTAATACTAACAGTTGACATAATGTGAGTATCCAATTACTTGGTTTTATTATCATATCTATTTAACACTTACATCCAGGAACATCCGGGTTTTCTTTTATGCTTATCTTTGTTTTCTGGGGTAACAATGAAGAAAATAATCTCTAGAGAACGAAGGGTAAGAAACCATGAATTACCCGAAAGACTTAAGGGTTTATATCATTTGAAACCTGAACTTCAATGATGTTTTTGCAGGAGAAAAACAATTCTAGAAGGTCATTCTACTTAAATGGAACTTGTACTAAAGTGTTGAAAAACTGCAAAATGTTGCTTATTTTTAAGTTTAAGGCAGCTCTACCTGGAATAATTACTGTGACAACTTAAGGCCAAGTTCAAGAGCCCGAGTGAAAAATTGAATCAGTTCTACAATTGATTCTCTTTGAAACTACTAAATTCACAGAATTGTACAACTTTAACTTACTCTTTGTCTGAATTATATGCAGATTGTACAGGTTATGTGTTTTTACTGTAGCTTTGGTATTTCATTTCTGGAGAAGAAAACAAGGTTGTTAGTCAAATATCTTAAACTATGAAATAGTTTAAGGTCTGGTTCGCATGAATAGTGTGAGAGATGAACAGAAAGTGGCCATTGGCATGACAAGAACATCTGCTACTTACTATGACCATAAGCAAGACAATTAACCTTTTTAAACTTTCTTTTTTATCTGTATAAATAAGGATGTAAATGAATTCCTTATACAGATATGATGATACAATGAGATAATATATTTAAAGGCTACAGAAAGGTGCCTAGCATATTTAAACCATCTAAAAATAGTTTTGCTTTTATGTATTGAAAAGTTCAGTTGCACCAAAGTCACTGCAAAAGTGACTAGTCAAAGGCAAGTAACACAAAACTTAAAAACGATTGGATTACATAAATATGAGATTTATAGTTCTCCACCTACAAATATGGAGTTGGCTCAGGACAGAGTGAGCTCTTCAAGAATGTTTTCAAGGACCTAGGCTCCTCATCTCTCCAGTCTTAACCCTTGGTCATGACTTTCATCCTCATGATTCCAAGACGGCTGCTGCACATCCACTGCCATGTCTGCATTCCAACCGCAAAGAAGGAAAAAGGATAAAAAGCCAAACATCTTCTTTACGTAAAGAGGATTTTTCTTTTTCATTTAGAAAACTAACCACTTTCTAGCTAACTTTTAATTATATTCTATTAGTGAGACGAAATATACCAAATTGCCATTTAACACAAAGAGGGGTAGGAGGTTTTAGGTCTTAACTGGAAACATAGCTATTCATTTCTCTGTATCTGTCTCTGTCTCTGTCTCTGCCTCTCTCTCTTTCTGTGTGTGTGTGTGTGTGTGTGTGTGTGTGTGTGTGTGCAGAGAGAGAGAGACAGAGAGAAAGAGAGAGAGAGAACAAAAGAAGAAAGGAGAAGGTATACTGGATAGCCAACCAGCAATATCAGCAGCAGTTATATTTCGACAATTCGTTTTGCAGTTTATAAAAGGACATGCTTGAATATAAACTCAAATGACAAGCAGAGTTAAAATACTTTCATTCAATTTTGCATTCCATGAAGGTTCACTATATACTCTAAGTCTGGTTTAGCAAGGAGCATTAGACTGGGGCTAGAATCTGGACAGCCTATATCTGTCTCCAGTTTACTACTTAGCTTTGTGCAAATTACCTAATTATTCTGCATATAATTTTCCTCTCCCATTAAATGTGGAGGTCAGATGAGAGGCTATCACTTTCAGATCTTAAATTTGGTGGTTTCATGATTGTCATATTTCTCCCTATTCTTTTAAAAAACAGTTTTATATTTTCAAAAGCTTAATAAGTTTCTGGAACAATTGAACTTTGGTTAAGACAGTCCTCCAAAGGTTATTTATTGTTCTCAGCACTATGCCAGGCTGCATATAAGACAGAAAACCAGTTAAAGACATGCCCACCGCTCTCCATGTACAACACTAAGCACGTGCAGTGTGGCCATGATTCACTGTTAGTGCCAAGGTTCCAAGAAGAGATAGGTCAGAATGACATGAGGAATTTGAAGATGGCTTCACAGATGAAATGCAACAGGAACTCAATGCCATCTCACTGGCATTGAAAATTAAATACGAGGTAGAATGAAAAGATATGGTTAGGTGGAGAAAATATGAAGGAACATCTCAAACAAAGGGAGATGCACCAACAGAAACACAGATCAGAAGGTAGGTGCTATAATTTGGATGTTCGTCTCTCCACACCCTACACTGAAATCTCATCCCAGTGTTGGAGGTGGGGCCTAATGAGAGGATTCTGGGTCATGGCGGCAGATTCCTCACGAATAGATGAATGGCCTCCCTTGAGTTGAGCTCTCACCTCAGAGTTCCCATGAGAGCTGGTTGTTCAAAAGAGCCTGGCACCTGTGTCCACCCACCCGCGATGTCCTCTCTTGCCATGTAATCTGTACGTGCTGGCTCCCCCTCACCTTCTCCTTGCACCGTGGTGGACGCTCCCTGAGGCCTCACCAGAAGCCAGGCAGTGTCAGCACTGTGCTTTTTATCCAGCCTGCAGAACTGTAGGTCAAATAAACCTTTCTTTGTAAATTACCCACCTCAGGGATTCCTTTATAATACCAACTTAGACTCAGACAGTAAGCTTGAAAAGTTGGGGGCCAAGAAAAGAGTTTCTCCCAGTTAGGTGAGAAAGCATTTGCTAGTGACTGATAAAAATAAGGTTGCCCGAAGACTTTGTAAACCTGTTTCCTGCAATTCTTACTCGAATACAGATACACAGCTAGGACCAGGAGGCTGCTTCACCATAAGTGTCTCTACCACTTGCACACACATACACACAAGTTGACTCAGAGCAACTTGCTGTACTGGACCCAGGTTCTTGTGAGCAGAAAGTACAACCCACTCCTCAGTATCCGTGCCATGTATCAGACTCAGTGTCACTCAGTGTTGCTAATACTGTATCTGGACTTAGCCAACTCCTGGTTACTGGATCCAAAACTGGCCAAAATAAGCAAAACAAACAAACAAACAAACAAAAACTACCTGAATGCCTTTGTTGCACCTTCAGTTGTGAACTAACCAATCATAAATCCCAACCTAACTCTTTCTAAGTCTTGCCTAACTGTTCATGTCTCTTATGCATTGGTATCACAAATGGGAGAGGCCTAGTGTTAATTCATTGAGTAATGAGAAGCCACTATGGATACTTGAAGCAAAAGGAACGGTTTTACAAAGTTCTTTTCCTCGGCAGCATTTGAAATCAAAAATAATGTAGTCATCTCACTAGGCAGATGAGATGAAGGATTGCTGCTTCTATTATCTCGGAGAAAGACAATAAAGATGTAGATTAAGGTGGTTCACTTTCAAGTGAGGGTGAAAATAAATGGGATTTGAGCTACAGATTGGAAACACGGGAGGAACTGGAACAGGGAGTCTGCAACTGTGTTTATTTCAGATTTCTCTTTGCCCAGTATTTGTCCGTTCTTCACCTGGGGAACAGGAGCCAGAGGTGCCAGAAATGACATTCAAGCTGTGGGAGGGCACCAAGTCTGTATGACTGGGAGGAAGTCAAGGGTAACTCTTTGCCATGGCAGCTCATCTGACATAAATGCAAGCATCAGGGACATCAGGGGGAGCTTTTGGCTGGCCCTGAGATTTAGCTTTTTCAACTGCCTAAAATTTAGATCATGGCAAAAATTTTAATAGGGATATATTTTAGGTAGTTATGCTTAAAAATAAGAAAATGAGAACATGGGAGAGGTTGGTCAAAGGATACAGCATTGCAGTCAGGAAGAATGAACTCAAAAGACCTAGTGTACAGCAAGGTTATGATAATTAATGACAATTTATTGTATTCTTGAAAAATGCAAAGAGAGTAAGTGTTAAATGCTCTTGCCACAAAATAACTATATGAGATAATGCAGTTGTTAATTAGCTAGATTTAACCATTCAAAATATGATATGGTAAACAATAAATAGCTACAATATCTGTCAAATTAAAAAAATTTAAAAGTAAAATAAATAAGGAAACAGGCAAACAATACAACTTTTAAAAGTCTGAATTTTAATATTTTAGCAGTGTTTTAATCTATATTATCTATAGATTTTCTTTCTAGATATAATCTCTCTGATATCTTTATAGTCTCCTCAATTTATAAACTATTCAATTTTAAAAATAATTGACCATATATATCCTATTATGTTGGTGTGTGTGGCAACCACAATCTTACTTTTTTTTCTTTTTCTTTTTTTTTTGAGATGGAGTCTCGCTCTGTCGCCCAGGCTGGAGTGCAGTGGGGTGATCTTGGCTCACTGCAAGCTCCGCCTCCTGGGTTCACGCCATTCTCCTGCCTCAGCCTCCCGAGTAGCTGGGATTACAGATGCCCGCCACCACAACCGGCTAATTTTTGTATTTTTAGTGGAAACTGTGTTTCACCATGTTAGCCAGGATGGTCTCGATCTCCTGACCTCATGATCCACCCACCTTGGCCTCCCAAAGTGCTGAGATTACAGGTATGAGCCACTGCACCCAGCCAAATCTTACTTTTTGTAAGTAATTTAATAGAAGAGGAGTAAAGAAAAGTATATGAAAGTGCATTCAAATAATGGAGTGATAATTTTAGTTCAAGTTCCGTAGTTAACATATACTTAAGATATTTTTAAAGAAACATCACATTGTAATCACCAGAGGCTTTTAAACACTACTTGAGAGGCATACTTTTTGCATAGTCTAAGTCTCCAAAAATACATTTTTGTGTGTGTGACTTTGACATGATGCTGTGGTTTTTCTTTGTCTAGAATCACTTTACCTGTCAATCCTGTAGGCTTACATGCCACTAGCCAAATCAAACTTAAAAGCTCCTGGGAAATCTTTAAAGATTATTTATTTCATCAATTTGCTTGCTACAGATGTGGCCTTAGTTAATGTTGTAAGTGCTTTTTTTCCCATTTCAGATGATTTTTTTCCTTCATTGCATTTGAAAAATTTAACTTTCCTATTTAAAAGGCAAAGTCAACATATAGTTCATTCTGAGAGTATTTCTTAATATATTTGGGTCAAATCTTCTTTGTAGATACTGATAGAACTCATAGAGACTCCGGTAAGGTGACGCGTTTCCCAGTACAATTTTAGGGGGGTTCATAACCTCAAAGCCACTCTATGAAATGTAACAGGAGACACTTCCAGACTGTATGATTAATTAGTAATTTGTCAGATGCAAAGATTTTTGTTGAAGGAGGGCGCAATTGGAATCAACATAAATATATTCCCCGGCACTGGGAGCACGTGTCCTAAGGAGGATGACGTGTTTGCTCTGTGGAGGTAAAAGCCATAGCCTGAGCCACAGCCTTGCCATTGTTGAGCTGATGGGTAAATGCTGGAACCCTTACATACCAGAGGGAACCACTACCTTGCAGTCTCAGTTGTGCTTCTCTGTCTTCCTGGATGACCACAACCCCAGGCAATTTAGGCCCATATTATCCATTCCTCTTTCTACTTCTCCCATTCTTCATGTAACAAATATTTATTGTGTCTACTATAGATCAAACATTTGAGAAAAATCAAAACAGAAAACTCTTCTATCTACAGAACTTACATTCCAGTGGGGGATGATAGAAAACAGAAAATAATCATATTAGAAAGTGATTAACACTGTGAAAAACAGTGAGAGCTAGCAAAAATACTGGGACACTCCTTCCATCCAGAGCCTGGTGGACTCTCTGTCCACTTTGACCAACATTTGGTGGTGGAAGTAGCTTTGTGCTGGGTTTCGGTCCCAGGACTGCAGGCCTGGCTGTTCCCTGTCCCTGAGCCATGCTGTTGGAAGTCTGGGTGTTCCAATGGAGAGTCCATGGAAAGGTCCTGAGACAGAAGCAGAGGGGAGAGGGACCCAGACTTGCAAGGCCCCAGTCATCCCTGCCAAGGTGCTGGGCCCTCCAGAACCCCCAGCCACAAGCTAGAGACCCCTGTGGTCATCACATGGAGCAGAAGATCACCCTGGCATGCCCTGCCCTGGAATCTGACCAACAGATCACCAACAAAATAAAGTGGTTGTTGGTTGAAGCCATTAAATGTAGGGTGGTTTGCTAGTCAGCAGCAGATAACTGGAACCTTGGTGGTTATCTCCACAAAAACAAAACAAAAACCCAAACTACGTTATTTCAGGCGTAACCACAGTGGCCTTGTCAGTTCTTCACTGCACCCTGGCTGTCTCCGTCTCTCATTTCCTACGGCACTGTTCTTCCGGACCTTTCCCACTCAATTCAAACCCAAACCACATCCTTGGCTTTTCTTACAATCATCACCAGACCTTGTCTTGGATTAAAAAAAAGGTATCAAAAATATCCTAAATGAATGATGAATATAAGTTTGAGAGCCTCAATTAACTATATTCTCCTCCTCTTTCTCCTCTTTCTTCTCTTGGAGGAAAAATTGACACTAATTTTCAAGGCTAATCCTCCCACTTCATTTGTAATCTCAATCTCTTTGTTTTCTTCACTTACCCCTGGTAATATTTTCATCCCTTTTCTCCATCCTCCTACCTTACCTATGCCGACAAGAGACCTGTTCTCAGTTCTCATCCAATTTCACAGTGGCAACATTCTTTTTGAAATACTTTCTTCCCTGGCTTTCTAAAACACTGACTTTTAAACCAGCTTTCACAATGCTGCAATAATGGTCTTCCTAAAACAAGCATTATACTATGAAATTTTCTCTCTCAGAAACTGTCAGTGGCTCCCTGTGGCTTTCTAAATAAAGACCACGGTCCTTTCACCATGGTCTTGGCTCTCCATAAGTAATCTCACACTGCTCTTTCTATTTTGCAGGCCTTTATTCAGTTGTATGTTTCAGACAGCTCTGCTTTCCTCCAAGTTACATCTTCATTCTGAAAACATTTTCTTCCCCTCCTGAATCCAACCCATTCTTCAAGGCTCTGCTGAGGTCCATTTCTCCAACTCAGGCTTCGACCAACACATTATACACTCCCCTTCTTCCAACAACATTGAACATCTGCCCCTGCATTCCTGTTTAACATTCGTTTTCTGTGCTTTGCTAAATATTCTGTATCATCTTTTCTTTCTTTTTTTGTTTTTTTCATTTAGTAATCTGCTTAACATCTTTAAGGTATATGGGATAAGGGGCACTGGGACCCATGCCAAGAAAGCAGAAGCAATAGACGCTGTCTGTCCTCAAGAGGCACACGCTCTAATATAAAGACAGTCACTTGCAATAGGTTTCTTTTAAACCCTCACAGAAGTAACAGTTCAGTGGGAGTTTTGAAGAATAAGTGCTCAAGACTATGTAGGAAACACAGAGAAGGCTTCTAGAAGGAGGCTGCAGTTGAGTCTTTAAAAAACACATAGAAGGCTGGGCCCAGTGGCTCACGCCTGTAACCCCAGCATTTTGGGAGGCCGAGGCGGGTGGATCACGAGGTCAGGAGATTAAGACCATCCTGGCCAACATGGTGAAACCCCGTCTCTACTAAAAATACAAAAATTAGTCAGGCATGGTGGCGGGTGCCTGTCATCCCAGTTACTCAGGAGGCTGAAGCAGGAGAATTGCTTGAACCCAGGAGGTGGAGGTTGCAGTGAGCCGAGATCACACCACTGCACTCCAGCCTGGGCGACAGAGCAAGACTCCATCAAAAACACACACACACACACACACACACACACACACAGATAGTGAAGATAAATGAAGGGGGGCATTCTAGATGAAAGGGACAACAGAGATGAAAAACACTGAAACACTGCAGAAAGTTTGGGCAGCCTACTGGTGTGGGAGTGCCGGATGCCACTGGGCAGCCTGCTGGCGTGGGAGTGCCGGATGCCACTGGGCAGTCTGCTGGTGTGGGAGTGCCGGATGCCAGGCAGGAGAAAGGAGAGGTGAAGTGGGAGAGGCAGCTGGGCCAGGTGGACTGTAGATGATCTCGCTTGCCAGGATAAAGAGCTTGACTTGTCACAGGGGAGATTGAGGGTGCAGGGAGGACTTTCACAGGTATAGATGGGCTATGACATGATTTTTCTGGCAATTCTGGTTCTTAGGTCTTCCTTCCCCCCTATCTAAACCCTGCCACCACACACACAAATTAGGGCTTTTAGAAGAGAAGGAACTGTGTTAATTTTACATTTGTTCCTCTCCTAGAAGTTCATGCAACCTCCCACGTATAATAGGTACTTAATAATGTTTTTATTTTGTGAATAAAGAGGTTGAAAGTTATTATGTTTAAGCGGTCTCTTCACTAAATGTGTTATTATCATTATTAATCTTGCAGCAAAGGGAGGATGATAGTATTTGTAGAAAGGTGCCTATGACTACGTGTTCTCCCACTGACCTTGCATGGGACAAACTGGGTGCCCTGGGACAATTCTGCTCAGTGATCCAGGCTCTGGAGTCCTGAGGCAAGACTGTGGCCCACTACACAGCCTTCGAGATGGCAATGCCCTTTAGGAAGTACAATTTCTGCACAGCTTTCTCTACACCTTCTGCTTTTACACAAGGAGAAACTGATGAGTTTGCAATGGTAGCCACCCTGCTCCTGAGTGCAATGCCTGCAAACTGGTCTGAGATCTGAGGACGAAGTCTTATAAAGTCCTTTGTTGTTGTTTTTTATTCTCTATCTATATGTAAGTTCAACATCCCTTGTTAACCCTGTTTCAAGTGCGTTAACCCTGACTAGGACTCTTGTTGGATAGTAGCCTAGATCTCTTCTTTGTCAGAACTAAGATCAGAACCTGAGATGTCTTTTGGGAGGAATCCTAAGACTTCCTAAATCAGGTACTTTTAAGTCTGCTGAAAGAGATGAAAGAGGCACAGGAACTGCCCTGAGAGGCGACTCATCCTTCACAGAACCGTTGATAGGAAAGAGACCCCCAAGGTCAAAGCTGCGGAAAGTGTGTTATAGGAATTGCACCTTCGAGTGGTCTTTGCTGAGTGCTAAATTTTTCCTACTTTCTTCTCACCCATTTTATTTCTGTATGTAAGAGCTGCTGAAAGGCAAAACACAATGCTTGAACAGGGAAGGAGAGCTTCCCAAACAGGAGACATAGGACCTAAATTCAGGTGCAGACCACGTACATTTCAGTCAAGTGCATGAGAGTGGGACCAATAACCATGGCACGCACTAGAAGGGCAAGACCCAGAGGATCTCGAACGGTTCCCCGAAGCCCAACTTTCCAAAGTCATAGGTGGCTTGGTGTGGGTGAAACTGTAAGAGAATCTCTGCACGAGGCCCTTGTGGCTGCACTTTTCTGCTTTCTGTCCCTTCCCAATACGCATCTGGTTTATGGGCAATCCCTTTACTTCCTCCTGTTAACTCTTGGGCAAAAAATGGTTCTGCGAGAGTTTAGAATTCAGATAGGGTCTGAAGAGCAAGCTTTGTCGTTTATCTTACCTAACAAAATTGTCAGCAAGAGAGAAGTGCAAACTTTTCTTGATATAGCTCTCTCATTTGGATTGTAAAATGTATGTTGAGGGAGTGATGAACGGGAGAGAAAGAAACATAACTTGTTTCAGATGTAAAGAATGCTGACCGCTTCAAAAACATTGCTTTACCTGATTTTCTTGGCAAATGCGAATTGAAAGCAAAGCGAGGAGTAGAAAATACACAGGTGTTACTTTGGTGGTCACTTTTCTAGGCAGAGCCATTGTGATTATGTGGTGACACCCAGCACAGGACTCTGATCAGCTGTAGGTAGCACGAAAGCCTCACCTGGATATAAAATTCCCCAGTGAGGGTGGTGAGTGTCCTGGGACGTTTCATGAAAGGAAGATGCGTGTGTTTCTTGGCTTATTGCTTGTTAGTAAGTGTTGCAAGGTGAGAGGAGTTAGACTCTGGCCCTTTTGAGCTGTGGATCACTGGCAAATGGCTGATGCCCTCTGAGCTCCCACTTTTGTATAAGTAAGATATACAATAAAATCTATGCTCAATGAGAAAATGTATGTTAAGCCATTACTCCATCACTCAGTATTTGGTAATGGGTAGCTACAATTACTATTTCATAAACTCTTTTCTTCCCATGCTAAATAACACCAGCACACACTGAAAGTACATAGACAGTTCTTTTATTTAGAGAAGCTCAAAATGCTTTGTATAATTAATCGTATCTTTCTAGGAAGGACCAAATAAACATGACATTCTCGGTTGTTTCCATTGTCATTGTTTTTTTAAATGTCCTACCAGCTAAGTACATAAATAATTTACCATCATTTTACTTCAGATTCATTCATTGATTCAACAGATATTTATTGAGCACATACCAATGGAACGCATGCTAGTGCCGGGCCCTGTTCACAGTCAAGAAACCCAAGCCCATGCCTTTGCAGAGCTTATATTCTGGTGCATGTGGACGTGGAGCTGAAGGGAGTCCAACAGTCTACGAGGAGGAAATATGTAGTAAGTCTCATCACGATAAGAGCCATGGGAAACAGGGCAGGGCAAGGATAGAGCAAGCACAGAGGCAGGGCTGGGACTGTTTATACAGGGTACTCAGGAAAGGCCTCTCCAGCAAGATGCTAAATGCAATTCAAGCAGAGACAACGTAAAGGAAGCTTAATTATTTTAAGAACGTTATAAGCTACCTTGCAGGGCTGGAGATAAGGGGACGTTTCAACTTGCAATCTGGCGCCTGGTGTCAGAAGCTGGCCTGAAAATATCAGCCATTGCTGTGGTTTTCTCTGTTTCTCAGGCCCTGGCTTCACTGTATGCCAACAGCCAACACCACACAGCCCTTAGGGGCTGAGAACTCTGCACTGTCTATGAGTCATGGCGGATAGAATTCCAAGGGTCTATATTTGTCTTGGGTAAAATAAACTGTCTTTTCTAAATATATGCCTTACCACTTCCCATTAGCCAAATTCCCCAACACATATTTCTGCTGGGAAAGCTGAACGCAAACTATTTTGCTCATGTACAGTGCAGCCAGCATCCCTGTTGCTCTCAGAGGAGACACGAAGCTTAGAATGGAAAATGAACACATTTGATGACAGAACAAAGGTTTAAAAGACCTTGCTATGCTGGAATTATAACAAAATCAACATCATGAGAGGGTGCCGCATTGAGATGTTTAAATGGCACAGGTCTGGAATGAGTCCTTAATGAATATCAAGTTGTCTGAAATAAGCAGAGATCTTCCATTGTGTAAAATCCTAATATGTCAGTTACTTGATGATCATATCTTGCTATACCTCAACTATAGTGCTTAGACAATATCACAATTTATTGAGAGAGTATTTTTATTTTGTTAAGTTGTGGGCTTCCTGAAGTAAAGACTCTCTTACCTTTGTATCCAAGAACAATTCCTAGCTAATAATATTTTGATCCATGTATTCATTGAATATAGTACAAGATTTGATTTTGGTAAAGAATTATATTATACACATAAGACGAGACATGTCTGCAATGCTTAGGTACACTTGCAGTATTGCATCCACGTTTGGTTATCATACTGAAGTGTGTCCTTTGGAATATGGCCAGAGAGAGCCGAAGGCTTTAAAGGAGTATCACATAAGAAATTATTGCATGAAATGAAGTGTTTCTAATCTAATGGAAAAGAAGCTTTTGGCAGAAATGATAGCTGTCTTCAAATACATGAAAAGTTTTCACATGGAAAAACAAGTTGGTGTGTTCTGTGTAGCTCTGGAAAAACAACCAGGGTCAATGGATTGAAGGCAGATTTCATCTAAGCCTCAATAATCCAAAATTAAATGAGCTGCCTCCAAAATAAGGAGATGCTTCCCTCTCCAGCGATGAGACTGCCTTTTCTGGAAGTGTTCAGGTAGAATCTGGATTGGCATCTCTCCGGAAGTCCTGCCTTAGGTGGGATGCTAGAGTTGAGGGGCCCTAATGTTATCCCTAATTTTGATGAGCTAATTAGAAGATTACTCAGGTAAGCAAAATTCCTTCAGAAAACATTACATCTTAGAGAGAAGAGTTATCACTTTTCAGGCCATTATTTTTAGATTTTTTTTCCTTGTGAACTTTGTTTATTTTTGACCTAACTATACCATTCCATTGAGCAATATTCATGCTTGGGGTTTTGATGCTGATTTTAGACAATGTGGTTGTAAACTGCATGCATTTCTAGGTGGTATTAGAGGCTAGTATGTCACCCCGCTCAAAATTTCCCAAGACACTTGGTGTCACACTGCTATCCTCAGCACGCCAAGAGACGGGTTCTGTGAATTCATGCACAGTCTAAAGCTTCTTTGTCACAGATTATAACCTCTAATAAGAGAACAGTGTCTTTTTGGCGCTTGTGAGTATCGTGTTGCTCAAGAATAGATTACCCGTTCATTTGTTCAACAAATGATTCATTTAATAACATTTATTGAGCTCAAGTGCATGTGTTCTAAGGATACAATGCCAAGTAAGATGTCCTTGCCTGCAGGAACTTGCAGCCTAGTAAGGAAAAGAGACATAAGTCCAGATCTTTATGACACACTGTAACATCCGCTCTAACAGCGTTTACACAAGACCCAACACTAGAAAAAAGAGCAGAGCTGCCCACTCTGGGTAGGTTCAAAACAATGCCAAAGAGGAGACCTTGAAGTGAGTCTCAAAAGATAAGTCAGGTATTTTTTCGTGTATACAAGGTCATTTCAGCACAGAGAGAAAGTGACATTGTCATGGAGAAGTATTCGCATAGAATTTGCATTGGCTGTTCAGGGAACAGTAAGTAGCTTCACCGGTCAGTTGAGAAGCTTGGATGGTAATCTGAGGAACTACTGAAGAAGGAAACAGGGAATGAATCATACAGTGGATAGATTGAAAGTAACAATATGAGGCAGGAAAATTACTCTGCAGATTATTTCAACTGTCCATGTGAGGTAATAACCTAATGCATCAGAAGTGGGTTTTAAAAGGAGCAGAGGGAGTAAAGGATATACGTTTAAAAGGTAAAAGTCACAGGATTCATTGAGAAATTACCAGGTGCTATGCTAGCATTGAACAAGTAAAGGTGAATACGCACAACGCAGCCTTCAAGCAACGAAGATGTTCTTGGTGGAGACACAAGGCTTCGGCACCAGAGAGTGCCCTGTTCACATCTCTGCTTTTCCATTTGGAATGCCTTTATTTCAGTTTCCTTCATCTGCTGCACTGAGACTCTTTCCTCACCTTCTCTGTCTGGAAAATCACACAGCATGTCATGGTAACGTCTTCAGTGGACCCTTTCCTCCAAGAGCCGCTTCCCTCAAAAGAAAAGTCCTGCCTATTAAGGCAAATTAATCTGGAGACTAGGTCTAAACAACCCTTGAGCCAACATAATCAGCGAGGCCTCATCAGTGACCCTAACCTTGCTTGATTGGCAAACAGAAGTGAAACTTAACTTGAGCTACTTCTTGTAAATGCCTATATTAAAGAAAAACGGAATTTAGGCCCAACCAATCTGAAGCAGCCAACTAACTTATAATTATAGAAGTAGGGACTTTCCAATAAAATAGACCACATAAAGGAAACTGTACAACTGCAACCAATCAATTTTTTTTTCCTTTATTCCATGCTCATCCTGACCCAGTTGTGGTTTGGAGCTTCCTGATTCATTAATTGCTATTTGCTCAAATAAATTCTTCAGAATGTTCTTGTGTGCTGTTTACTCTTTCTTTTTCTTTCTTTCTTTCTTTCTTTTTCTTTCTTTCTTTCTTTCTTTCTTTCTTTCTTTCTTTCTTTCTTTCTTTCTTTCTTTTTCTTTCTTTCTTTCTTTCTTTCTTTCTTTCCTTTTCTTTTCTTTCTTTCTTTCTTTTTCTTCCTTTCTTTTTTTCTTTCTTTTTTGTTTTTGGGACGTAGTTTCACACCTGTTGCCCAGGCTGGAGTGCAGTGGTGGAATCTTGGCTCACTGCAACCTCCACCTCCTGAGTTCAAGCGATTCTGCTGCCTCAGTCTTCTGAGTAGCTGGGATTACGGGCACCTGTCACCACACTCAGCTAATTTTTTTGTAGTTTTAGTAGCGATGGGGTTTTACCATGTTGGCCAAGCTGGTCTTGAACTCCTGACTTCAGCTGATCCATCCTCCTTGGCCTCCCAAAGTGCTGGGATTACAGGTGTGAGCCATCGTGCCCGGCCTCCGTTTTACTTTTAACATGCCTAACGGATGACATAAAACTTAACTGAGGCAATGAAAAACACGCAAATAACAGAGGTGTGGGCCACAGTAAGTACTCAAAAAAATAAAGACTAATAAGACATCTTTTATTTATTTTTTTTAAAAAAGATAGCATCTCTAATAGAAAATGAACATGGACTTTTTTCTGAATACATAATAATGTATGTTTATTTCTTTTCATGTTAGTCCCATCAAAATAATTATTACATTAAATACTAGGATATGTACCAGAACATTAATTTTTGTAGGTTTCAAGTTATTTTTTAGACTACTTTATCAGTATTCTCTAGAAGAAAGATAAAAGAACAAAACTCAAAGAGAATAAAAAAAGAAGACAGGATAAATAATACTAAAGTCAGTGTATATTTGATTTCAAAGCTTACTATATTTATATTTCAATGAATTCTAAAGTGCTCACATATTTCTCTTTCAATGCTGTTTTTTTTCTTTTACTGCCATGAATACCTTGATTCTTCAAATGACCTTATCAAAATGGCTATATTAATTTGGTTAAGAATATGCATAAAGATGTCTTAGACACTTCCCTCCATTCTGGAATTTACAGTTGTTTGGAGGAAATGTTGGCTACAGTTGTTTGGAGGAAATGTTGGCTACAGCTAATCATACAGAAAAAATTTACTTCATTATATAAGCAAAGACCATGTGGTTTGTTGTGAGTTTTAAGGATCTTAAATCAGTATTATTCCAAATCTTGTCCATCTTGAGCTACCCTGCTCATCTGCATTTGCTTTGGGATGCTATCAAACCAGCACGTCCAGGTAACCTGACTTAGCACCCGGGAACGCAGAGGCAATAGGAAAGGGAACACATTGGCTAGATACACAATTGCCTCCTCCTGGCCTTTGGTCCTTCTGATTGTGAGTTGTGTTGGTAGAAAGGTCTAAACAAATGCCCAGAATACTTATTCATATTAATAGTAAAGAAACAAATCAGCATCATCAATTTTCATTCTGTTATTTCATCCCAGTAATGCAGAAAAATAAGGTTTTCTAGTGCCATCTTCTCTTCCAATGACAGAGCTATTGAAGTTAATTCTCTAACAAAAGACAGAAGCAGCAGCAGCAGAAAAAATGAAATATCATTTTTTTCTTTGCTGGTTGCAAATTAAATAACTCAGAATGTTTACTTATGCTGGATAAAATATACCCAAATGTTACCTTCACTAATCAGGAGCTTAATTTTGTGTTTAAAGATCTCCCCAGCTGCAAATTCATCTAAGGAGCTGAAGCAGAGAGATTTTTAAAATCTAATTATTTTTATAATGATTTTCACCAAATGCTTTATACCTCTATTTGGTGGCTGGTTCCTGAGAACTCCATATGAAGTCAGGTCAGCTTCGCTGACATACACCTTTCTCCGTGGATCAGCCACCTGATCTGCTGACGTACGCCTTTCTCCGTGGATCAGCCACCTGATCCGCTGAAGTACACCTTTCTCCGTGGATCAGCCACCCGATCTGCTGACATACACCTTTCTCCGTGGATCAGCCACCTGATGCGCTGACGTACACCTTTCTCCGTGGATCAGCCACCCGATCCACTGATGTACACCTCTCTCCGTGGATCAGCCACCCGATCCACTGACGTACACCTTTCTCCGTGGATCAGCCACCCGATCCGCTGACATACACCTTTCTCCGTGGATCAGCCACCTGATCTGCTGACGTACACCTTTCTCCGTGGATCAGCCACCTGATCCACCCTCTGATTAACCAGAAGGCAGGATGTTTGCAGTCTGTAATCGGATACACTGGTACGTCAATGACTACTGTACACCCCAGCATTGGGAACTCAGTCTTAAAAAAATCTACTGCCCCCTCTTGTTAGTTTTCTCCTTAGTGAAACAGTCTTCCCTACATTGGAATAAGAGCAGAATACATCCCATCAAGAAATGAGTTTGAATATAATGGGAGACTGGCTCTGTCCAATGCCCAGGCCCTATTCTTCAACCTGACAGGTGAAAATTCTTATCTTGGGTTGTGGAGGAAAAATGAAGCAGGAGGAAGGGCAAAAACTGGGTGGCGAAATGGCAGCAGCCAGGGCAGAGGAAGCACGAAGGCTGAGTCAGTCCCCACTTCCCAGTCTTCTCCAGATCCATGCTCTCCACGTTGGGTTGTCACGGTGATGAACTGGGACTGACAACCAGCATCCCCACTGCTGCCGTGGGAGTCACAGTGAGCACAAGACCCAGAGTGTGCAGAAGTGTTTAAAAGCAAGTGGACAACCGTAACCCGGTGGAGTCAACTGTTGCCCAGGTTGGACAGGAGAGTGGACCATGCTATCAGGAGACCCCAAATTTTATTCAAATGAAGTTTTTGGATCTCCTTATTGCATAACGTATAAGAGAGAGCAGGGAGGCTACTAGTTGTTTGATTTTATCAGTTGCTTTGGTCTTTGGGAAAATAGCAATAATATTATATTGCTGGAGCATATAACCTCAACTGCTTCCATAGATTCATCTTAGGAATTTTTCACCCCACTAGAATTACTTGACATCATGCCATTAAGTCATAATGGGAGCTGCTCTACAATCCTTTAATTGTTGTAATGCATTTATTATAGGGGTGTTCTGGATGATATTTGCCATATTACTTAGAGTCTTCTTTGTGGTACCTCTTACATTTTAATTTGCAAAAAAAAAAAAAAAAAAAAAAAGAAAAAATGTCACCTAGGGATCTAATTAAAGTGCACATTCTGATTTAGTTGGTCTGGATGGGGCCCGAGATTCTGCATTGATAGCACATTCTCCGTGAGGCTGATATTGCTGTCCTGTGCTACATTTTGTACCCGGCTTTGTAGGTGTTCCACAGTAGACATTGACTCTCAGAAAAGCTCTGATTGCTGAAAAAGTTGTTTGGTTTTATTATGTGGTACTGTGAATTGCATCGAGTTGGACCATATGAAATCACCAATTTTTGATCCTATTTGACATATCTTGGGCAATTTCTCATAGTGCAGATACCGCATGACAATAGTGTAGTCACTAATTCAATGTTTCTCTTTGAGTTGGTAGCTATGGAGCTTATTAGCAAAGGAGTGACCCACCTCAAGCACAGTGTACACAACCACTTACACGGTGCAGCATTTAAGTTTTAAAAATTCATAAAAACTTACCCTCTTTTATAAGTGAGAAATCTTTAGTTGCAAGTAATAGAAACCTCTATTTACTAGCTTAAGAACAAAATGTAGACTTACATATTTAGGAATTGCAGGTTGAGACCATCTCCTGCGGGCACAGGTGGATACAAGGACTCCAATGATGACATCAGGCTGCAGGCTTCAGCTTATCTGCTCAGTCTCTCAGTTTTGTTTGCTTCTATGATGAATTCATTTCTAGCAGCCTCTTTCTCCACCTAGATTGTTCCCTGTAGCTCCTGGATTACAGGCCATCTTCTTAGCAACTCCAACAGATAACAAATTTCCCCTCCCAGGAATTGGATTTTATTAGACTTCCTTTGGCCAGAGAAATGGGAAGCTCAGGTTAGCTAATCCTGGCTCTCATGCCCCCTGGACCTGGTCAACTCTGTCAGATGTATATTGGCTCAGAGTTGGCAAGGGATTATTCTCCTAGAGAAAACTGGGTAGCTATTCCCAGAAAAAGGAAGAGTGTTCACAGTTCTTCCCAGGATGCCTTTTCTTGCAGGACCATTGTCCATCCCCAGCCCACTGCTGTCAGCATTGACCTGTGAGTTGCTCTGACAGATGGAATGTGAGTAGAAGCGATGTGTGTCACTTCTAGAGGAAGTTTAAAGAACCCGAATGTGCTTCTCTGTGCACTCCTAGCCCACTGCAATGTACCAGGTAAGGGCAGCTTCTTCAGCCTGGGTCCAACACATATGGATACATATTGTGGGTAAGAAATAAGCCACTGCTGCTATAAGCCACTGATTCCAGGACTTGCTTGTTATTAAAGTAATTCTTAGCCTAACCTGCCTGATAAAATAGGCAGAAACAACAGTTGTTAATAATAGTCCTCTCATCTCATTCCAACATGCAAACCAATTCTTCTTTGCCAATACGAGGATTTCAAAAACACCCCAACTGCATTTAATTTACACATTAATTATAATCTAAAATCCACTCACTTTCTCCTCAAATAAGAAAATTATAAAAGTCTGTTCACTTACTGTCCAGTTACTGCCTAACATCTAAGTTCAGGATCTTTTGGTGATGGGAATTGATCTAGGTCAAGTCCAGATACGCTTCTACTGGTGGAGATACCTATGGTTGAATGGGGTTTTCGAATATATTTAAATAACATATTTAATCACCTCCCAATACATATAATATGCAGTAGTGGAATCAAAAGGACTAATTTTAAAACAAAACAGGGTAAAATTCTCTTTTGTTGAAAAGGAGGCAAGGAAAACAGCGGAATTGTATGGCTAAGGGTTCACGGCAGGTTAGAACTGCAGCCCTCTGGCAGAGTGAGCTCCTTGGTTAGCCAGCCCATCTTTCCTGACTCCTCTCTCTGTGAGGATCTTCTTTATTTGTTGACCTCCCATGTCACATCTGAGATGACATTGGAGAGGCCTCCCTATCTGGGTTGCCCACATTAGCTGGTGTCAGGCTCTATCTATGCCTCTACTAGAACTAACATTTTCAATTGAAGCTTCAGATAAGGAGACCAAAGTTACCCATCCCTTATGCTTAGGGTGCATCTTAGTCTTAGCTTTTTACAATAAAGGCCTTTCCCAGGAGGTGTTCATGGTCAGCTGACGTATCCACCTCTCCTGAGGTCTCCTCTTGGCTTCCCCCATATTCCCTTCCTTACTGCTTTGCTGAACTCAGCCCAGTGACTGAGCCCAGCCCAGAAGGCCAGTTTTCCATCCTCCAATACTCCAATCTCTCAGTGCTCACAAGTTTCCTGCCCCAGGCCAGAAAAGGAACCCTTAAAGACAAAATGAAACGAGGCCTGGTGCAGTGGCTCATGTCTGTAATCCCAGCACTTTGGGAGGCTGAGGCAGGCAGATCAACTCAGGTCAGGAGTTCAAGACCAACTTGGCCAGCAGGGCAAAACCCCATCTCTATTAAAATTACAAAAATTAGCCGGGCATAGTGGCACACACCTCTAGTCCCAGCTACTCCTGCTGAGGCAGGAGAATCTCTTGAACCTGGGAGGTGGAGGTTGCAGTGAGCCAAGATCACACCATTGCACTCCAGCCTGGGTGACAGAGCGAGACTCCATTTCAAATAATAATAATAATAATTTTTTAAAGACAAAATGAAACATATTTTTGCTTTTTTTTTGGCTTTATGTTTTTACATGATCCAGTTTTAACTAAAGTGAAGCTTATCTGTTTTTATCAAACCTTTAAGAATTAGTCAGTACATTCCAAAATCCTGTGAATTTTCTACCATGTTACCAAGCTCCAGCCTAGGAATGTATATGATATAGTTTGGCTGTGTCCCCGACCAAATCTCATCTTGAATTGTAACTCACACAATTCCCATTTGTTGTGGGAGGAAACTGGTGGGAGGTGATTGAATCATGAGGGCTGGTCTTTCCTGTGCTGTTCTCATGATAGTGAATAAGTCTCACAAGATCTGATAGCTTTAAAAATGGGAGTTTTCCAGCACACGCTCTCTCTTTGCCTGCTGCCATCCATGTAAGATGTGACTTGCTCCTCCTTGCCTTCCACTATGATTGTGAGACTTCCCCAGCCACATGGAACTGCAAGTCCAATTAAACTTCTTTATTTTGTAAATTGCCCAGTCTCAGGTATGCCTTAATCAGCAGGGTAAAAATGGACTAATACAGTAAGTTGCTACTTGAAGAGTCAGGTGTTGCTGGAAAGATACCCGAAAATGTGGAATTGACTTTGGAACTGGGTAACAGGCAGAGGTTGGAACAGTTTGGAGGGCTCAGAAGAAGACAGGAAAATGTGGAAAAGTTTGGAACTTCCTGGAGACTTGCTGAATGGCTTTGACTAAAAACCTGATAGAGAAATGGACAATAAGGTCCAGGCTGAGGCAGTCTCAGATGGAAATTAGAAACTTGTTGGAAATTGGAGCAAAGGTGACTCTTGTTATGTTTTAGCAAGGAGACTGGCGGCATTTTGCCCGTGCCCTAGAGATTTGTGGAACTTTGAACTTGAGAGAGATGATATGGGCCATCTGGTAGAAGAAATTTCTAAGCAGTGAAGCATTCAAGAGGTGACTTGGGTGCTGTTAAAGGCTCTTAGTCTTATAGGGGAAGCAGAGCATGAAAGTTCAGAAAACTTGCAACCTGACAATGTGATAGAAAAGAAAAACCCATTTTCTGAAGAGAAATTTAAGCTGGCTGCAGAAATTTGCATAAGTAACAAGGAGCTGAATGTTAATCCCCAAAACAATGGGGAAAGTGCTTCCAGGGCATGTCAGAGGTCTTCATGGCAGCCCCTCCCATCACAGGCCCAAGGACCAAGGATAAAATGATTTTGTGGTCCAGGTCCAGGGTCCCTGTGCTGTGTGCAGTCTAGGTACTTGGTGCCCGGTGTCCCAGCTGCTCCAACCATGACTAAAAGGGGCCAAGGTACAGCTCAGGCTGTTGCTTCAGAGGGTGGAAGCCACAAGCCTTGGCAGCTTCCACATGGTGTTGAGCCTGTGGGTTCACAGAGTCAGGAACTGAGGTTTGGGAACCTCTGCCTAGATTTCAGAAGATGTATGGACACACCTGCATGTCCAGGCAGAAGTTTGCTGCAGGGGTGGGGCCCTCATAGAAAACCTCTGCTAGGGCAGTGCAGAAAAGAAATGTGGGGCCAGAGCTCCCACACAGAGTCCCCACTGGGGCACTGCCTAGTGGAGCTGTGAAAAGAGGGCCACAGTCCTCTAGACCGCAGAATGGTAGATCCACTGACAGTTTGCACAGTGCACCTGGAAAAGCCACAGACCCTCAACACCAGATGGTGAGAGCAGACAGGAAGGGGGCTATACCCTGCATAGCCACAGGGGCAGAGCTGCCCAAGATCATGGGAACCCACCTCTTATATCAGTGTGACCTGGATCTCAGACATGGAATCAAAGGAGATCACTACGGAGCTTTAAGATTTGACTGCCCCACTGGATTTCTCACTTGCATGGGGCCTGTAGCCCCTTTGTTTTGGCCAATTTCTCCCATTTGGAATGATGGCATTTACACAATACCTGTACCCCCATTGTACCTATAACTAACTTGCTTTTGATTTTACAGGCTCATAAGTAGAAGGGACTTGCCTTGTCTCAGATGAGACTTTGGATTGTTGACTTTTGAGTTAATGCTGAAATGAGTTAAGACTTTGGGAGACTGTTGGGAAGGCATGATTGGCTTTGAAATGTGAGGACATGAGATTTGGGAGGGGTAAGGGGTGGAATACTATGGATTGACTGTGTCCCCACCCAAATCTCATCTTGAATTGTAACTCCCACAATACCCATGTGTGGTGGGAGGAACCCAGTGGGAAGTGATTGAATCATCTGGACAGGTCTTTCCCATGCTGTTCTCCTGATAGTCAGTCTCACGAAATCCGATAGCTTCAAAATGGGAGTCTTTCTTCACAAGCTCTCTCTTTGCCTGCTGCCATTGCTGTAAGATGTGACTTGCTCCTCCTTGCCTTCTGCCATGATTGTGAGGCTTCTTCAGCCATATGGAACTGTAAGTCCATTAAAACTCTTTCTTTTGTAAATTTCCCAGTCTCGGGAATGTCTTTATCAGCTGCATGAAAATACACTAAAGGCTGGGCACAGTGGCTCACACCTATAATCCCAGCACTTTGGGAGGCCAAGGTGGGAGGATGACAAGGTCAAGAGATCAAGACCAGCCTGGTCAATACAAAAATTAGCTGGGCGTGGTGTCACGTGCCTGTGGTTCCAGCTACTCAAGAGGCTGAGGCAGAAGAATCCCTTGAACCAGGAGGTGGAGGTTGCAGTAAGCTGAGATCATGCCACTGCACTCAAGCCTGGGAGACAGAGTGAGACTCTGTCTCAAAAAACAAAACAAAACAAAACAAACAAAAGAAATGCTTCTTATTTATTTTGGAATCTTCTCTGATCCTTCATACAGTGCCTAGCACATGCCCTGTACTGGTAAAGCAAATGAGAAGAAAAACGCTTGTAAGCTACATGAGGGCCCAATGACACCTGTCTTGCTCAGACTCACACCTGAAGGGCCTAACGCAATGCTGGACACACAGCAGGTCCACAGCACATGTGTGAGAATGAATGACTATGTAAACGAATGGCTTTGTGCACGACTTCGTACCATCTATAAAATCACATTTCCTACAAGGAGTATCTCCTCAGTCTACACAGGAATTTGGGTGGCACGAACGAGGTTATAGAAGACTCCTAGCAAGGTGAAAGATATTTCAAGTTAACAAAATGACAATCTGTATGCACATATTTAGGAAGGAAAAATAGATTGACAGTCTACCTCAGAGGGAAAGCAAAGACGGGAAGTTTTATCTGTTGCTATTCTCTTCTCTGTGTTGTTGATGGAATTTTTACCTGGCCCACGAGGTGGTTTTCTGCAAGGGGAGTATTGCAGTAAAGGCACGTATAGACAGAGGTGAGAACATAACTGAGGCACAGAGGGAGAGCTGTGGTGACAGGTACTTTCTGTCCTTGGCTTTACTTCTGGGGGAGACTTCTTTTTCACATACTCCTGGCAATTATTATCGGTCCAACAAATCCATCATAAAGTTTTAGGGGAGATGTAGGAACATTCAGTCCCCGGTATATGCAATCATTATCCTTTGGGCCGAATCTCCTCTGAGTTAATTAAATTCAAATAAGTATCTTTCCATTCCCTGGGACTTGGGAGGAGGAGTCCAACGCACTTGAGAAGTCACAAAACAGCCATTAGATGTTAATAACTAAGAACTGTTCCAACCTCTGCTGGTTTCAAATGAGAGGACCAGAGGCATAAAGCTCCACAGGGCATTCCTAACTTCCTGAGGCACTCAGCTGCTGAAAATCAATTCCTCAAATAATAGTTTCCTCTTCCAAAATTTAGCTGGATCAGATATTTTTAGTTCAAAAGTCCTAATGAGACTTTGCAGGAACATGCACAGCAAGGGAGAATCCTGCACGATAAATCACTGGAGGTGTGCCACCTTACGACTGGAAATTTGAATAAATAGCTTTGGTGATTTATAGCAGATGTTTTTCCACTTAGTTGTAGCCCACCAAAGCACATACTAGGCAGTAAACTCCAGGAGAACAGGAATTAGAACCATTTTTGTCTCATTCACCACTGTCTAAACAGCACCTGGCAGTGTCTGGCAGATAGTAGGTGCCCAACAAAATTTTTCTAGTGGACAAATGACAGTCCTATTTAGACACAATGCAGTCTCCTCTGGTCAGTCCTAGGAAGAAGAGGGCATTAAATAGAGTATTGGTTTTGAGGCACAAAGAATAGAGTGGACCTATTTTGAAGTGAAAATGGTATTGCCTTGGTAAATTCTTCTATGGGGCTAGAAAGAATAAACTAGAAGTCTGGGGAATTACATGGTTCTTCTGAAAGCCTTCTAGACCTACTCTTTATAGATAGATTGCTTTCCAAACATAGCATGTTTCCACATATATTTCTCAATTATTAGTTACATTACATCTGCCTATTCTTGGACCCTAGCCCAGTGTTTTTAAGTTTGAGCTTAATGAGTGTTCATTGAATAAATGCTGACTCATATCTAACAGAGCATATGCTCCAAATTTACTTCTAGCTTTAAAGATGTGTTTCTTCTGCATCAAGCTATCCTTGCTGTCAGTCCTCTTTGTGACCAAATCCTTTACTGGAAAGAAGATTGAATGGACATAACGGTATGATCAACATGTCACGCTTGGCAGTTTCCCCATCTCCATCTGTAACCCCAGCACTTTGGGAGGCTGAGGCGGGTGGATTGCCTGAGGTGGGTGGATTGCCTGAGGTCAGGAGTTCAAGACTGGCCTGGCCAACATGGCAAAACCCTATCTCTACTAAAATTACAAAAAATTAGCCAGGTGTGGTGGCGTACACCTGTAGTCCCAGGTGCTTGGGAGGCTGAGACAGGAGAATCACATGAACCCGGGAGGTGGAGGTTGCAGTGAGTCAAGATTGTGTCACCGCACTCCAGCCTCGGAAACAGAGCAAGACTCCATCTCAAAAAAAAAGAAAGAAAGAAAGAAATAGCACCTAATTTTTAAGGTTATTTTGGCGTCAAAATGATTTAATATACGTAAAATAAATAGAACATTACCTGGCACTTGAACTCTCAATGAATGCTATTTCAGTATCCACAATATGTATTATTATGTATTATCACTGTAGTTCCAAGTGATCACCACAAACATCAAAACTAATTTATGTTATTATCCCCAGCCCGAATCGGAAGAATGTTTTGGGTTATCTTGGGACTCAGCAAATACTTAAGTTTGAGAAACACAAAGAATAAAAAAACTAAAGAGAACCAGAATTTATGTAAAATAAAAATTAAAGTGAATACGTTTTCCAGTTGAAAGTAGAAAATAAGCACAGAGAGTTCTCAGGGTGGAATTTATGAAAAACATCTTCACCTTCATCAGCAAATACATGTTTTTTTTTTTTTTTTT
>NW_012102221.1:1227909-1229467 GCF_000951045.1 Mandrillus leucophaeus | reverse complement strand
GCAACCTCTGCCTCCCGGGTTCAAGCAATTCTTCTGCCTCAGCCTCCCGAGTAGCTGAGATTATAGGCATGTGCCACCATGCTGGGCTAATTTTTATATTTTTAGTAGAGATGAGGTTTCACCATGTTGGCCAGGGTGGTCTCAAACCCTGACCTCATGATCCGCCTGCCTCGGCCTCCCCAAGTGCTGGGATTATAGGCGTGAGCCACCGCGCCCAGCCCTGAGTGTTTCTTTGACCAGTGTGAGAATGAACACCGAAAGTAAGGGGATTGGCAGAGACAATAAAAGATTCAACAAGAAAATGTTTTGAGCCACTGATGGGATACGATGGGGAGGGAAGGATGAGGTTTACCTGGAAAAGGTCGAGGTTGAATTGTTTGATTGATTGTGAAGGCTCTTGCTTGTCCTCCAGCTACAGTCCTTTCCTCACATCTCATTCATACTTCAAATTGTTCCATTTCTCTTCAAGCCCCCAAATCCTCAATTAATTGGCTTTCTCAAAGATCAGCAATGTACTCCAATCACTAAACCCAGTGTTCCCTTTTCAGGCCTTAACCTACTTGTCCTCTTATACAAACGGAAGATAACTGTGTACCTCTATACCTAAGGCGGCCATGCAATGTATTGTCCAGACAGATACATTTCCGAATGTAGGACACTGTTAATAACTATGAACTAAGCAGAACGTTTGGTCTTCTGAAAGGTAGGATCCTGCCAGATGTGGAGGCTGCTGCAGAACAGGCAAGCACATAGTGAGAAACAGCAGTCCCACCCAAAGTGCATCTTGAGTAGTGGTGGAATAAAGAGCCTAATAATTCAGAGAGAGTAAACTTTTTCCATTCCCTGCCTACCACCCACTGCCAACACCTCTGGTCCCCAAGGCTGAAGAGCAGATCAGGTGGAGGGTGAGGGAGTGTAGTTTTCAGGCATCCAGACTAAAGCTGCTTAGTGGATGGAAGTTCAAGTACCAAAGACAAATAACCTAACTCTCCATTCTGCCCAGAAGAGCCCTAGAACTGAAGATCGGGAGTATTGGTCCAAGTGCCCACACGGCTCCTGCATGTCCTAAGCTGCTGAAACGGAATATACGCCTTGGAGCTCTAAAGGAGCAGGGAAGAGTTTCTGGACTCAAAGTATTTCACCCTTTTTTTAGAGCTATGCAGTAAATGAGGAGAAAACAAACAATGAGAATGACAAGATTGTAATGTTAAGTAGCTCTTGATTTCTGAGCCCAAGTGACAGATTTAGCTCAGTGCAAGACTGAGCTCTGAATATTTTTGTTTATTGTTTTCACGAAGCCTGCTTTGCGGAAAAGAGAAATATCTGCCTTACAAAATTATTTCTTAAATCAAAATATATCTTTCATATTTTAAAAGGAAGTGTGTTTAAAGAGGACAAGGATTAAAAACATCCATTGCTGGATTTATGCTATAATATGCTCACCCTAAAAATTTTATTTTTCCTAAAGTTGACCATCAAGATGTTTGCTATGCCTTTCCAATTGGCAGTTTTCACATACCAAATTTCTGCATAGAATTTTGATGTTGTAAAGCATTTC
>NW_012102221.1:1197048-1224183 GCF_000951045.1 Mandrillus leucophaeus | reverse complement strand
AGAAAATAAACTTGGCCATTGTCTTCAAAGGAATGGCCATTGAGAGTAAGACAGTCAGTCACTCACCATGTAGGACCCACACTGCAATTGCTGGAATAGAAATACGGGAAAAGTGTGATGCAACGGGAAAGATCACAAATGCTCCTTTAAAAGGGTTGGAGACAGTTTCAAGAGAAAAGGTAACATTTGGATCGGGCCTTGAGCCCATACAGACATTTATGTGGCATAGAAGACGGTGCGGTGGAAGTGGGGAAGAAGAGGGCTTCTAGCAAAGGAACAGAGAGGAGGAGAGGCCTGGGTCTTAGGAGCCACCACGTGTTGGCATGGTCAGATTTTCAGTTTAGTGAAGAGAGGGCAATGGCTGCAACTGGAAATGTGCATTGCATTTCCTATGCCCTGGTAGGCAGTTTGGTCAGTATCTTACTGGCAATAGAAAGTCAACAAAGGCCTCAAAGCAGGCTTGGAAAGGATGACTCTTTTTCAGGAAAAATAGCCTGTCAGTAGCGTGGAAGATAAATTAGACAAGAGAAACGACTAGGTGGGTGAGACAGTTGTGACAATAATCCAAACAGTGGCAAAGCCAATTGCTGAATCTCTGATTCAGGCCTCCAGGCAGGTTTGGAACAGACAGAAATGGAGACTAATTGTATGTGGAGGAAAAATGGAGCAGGACACTACAGATTCCAGGGCAAAGCCTGGAGAGAGATTGACATGGTTTGGATCTGTGATCCCACCCAAATCGTATGTTCAATTGTAATCCCCAGTGTTGGAGGCGGACCTGGTGATTGGATCATGGGGGCAGTTCCTCATGGTTTAACACCTTCGGCCTTGGAGCTGCCATCGCCATTGTGAGTTCTTGTGAGATCTGGAATGTGTGGCCCCTGCCCCTTCCCTCTCTTCCTCCTGCTCCTGCTGTGTGAGACTTGCCTGCTTCCCCTTCGCCTTCCTTCCAGCACGATTCCCTGAGGCCTCCCGAGAAGTGGGACCCGCATGCACCATGCTTCCTGTACAGCCTGTGGAGCCGTGAGCTAATTAAACCTCTTAAAAAAAAATACCAGATCTCATTCCCAGAAATTACACAGATATGCCTATTTCTTTCTGTCTTTCTTTCTTTTCTTTTTTTGAGATGGAGTCTCGCTCTGTCACCTAGGCTGGAGTGCAGTGGCACAATCTCGGCTCACTGCAACCTCTGCCTCCCGGGTTCAAGCAATTCTTCTGCCTCAGCCTCCCGAGTAGCTGAGATTATAGGCATGTGCCACCATGCTGGGCTAATTTTTATATTTTTAGTAGAGATGAGGTTTCACCATGTTGGCCAGGGTGGTCTCAAACCCTGACCTCATGATCCGCCTGCCTCGGCCTCCCCAAGTGCTGGGATTATAGGCGTGAGCCACCGCGCCCAGCCCTGAGTGTTTCTTTGACCAGTGTGAGAATGAACACCGAAAGTAAGGGGATTGGCAGAGACAATAAAAGATTCAACAAGAAAATGTTTTGAGCCACTGATGGGATACGATGGGGAGGGAAGGATGAGGTTTACCTGGAAAAGGTCGAGGTTGAATTGTTTGATTGATTGTGAAGGCTCTTGCTTGTCCTCCAGCTACAGTCCTTTCCTCACATCTCATTCATACTTCAAATTGTTCCATTTCTCTTCAAGCCCCCAAATCCTCAATTAATTGGCTTTCTCAAAGATCAGCAATGTACTCCAATCACTAAACCCAGTGTTCCCTTTTCAGGCCTTAACCTACTTGTCCTCTTATACAAACGGAAGATAACTGTGTACCTCTATACCTAAGGCGGCCATGCAATGTATTGTCCAGACAGATACATTTCCGAATGTAGGACACTGTTAATAACTATGAACTAAGCAGAACGTTTGGTCTTCTGAAAGGTAGGATCCTGCCAGATGTGGAGGCTGCTGCAGAACAGGCAAGCACATAGTGAGAAACAGCAGTCCCACCCAAAGTGCATCTTGAGTAGTGGTGGAATAAAGAGCCTAATAATTCAGAGAGAGTAAACTTTTTCCATTCCCTGCCTACCACCCACTGCCAACACCTCTGGTCCCCAAGGCTGAAGAGCAGATCAGGTGGAGGGTGAGGGAGTGTAGTTTTCAGGCATCCAGACTAAAGCTGCTTAGTGGATGGAAGTTCAAGTACCAAAGACAAATAACCTAACTCTCCATTCTGCCCAGAAGAGCCCTAGAACTGAAGATCGGGAGTATTGGTCCAAGTGCCCACACGGCTCCTGCATGTCCTAAGCTGCTGAAACGGAATATACGCCTTGGAGCTCTAAAGGAGCAGGGAAGAGTTTCTGGACTCAAAGTATTTCACCCTTTTTTTAGAGCTATGCAGTAAATGAGGAGAAAACAAACAATGAGAATGACAAGATTGTAATGTTAAGTAGCTCTTGATTTCTGAGCCCAAGTGACAGATTTAGCTCAGTGCAAGACTGAGCTCTGAATATTTTTGTTTATTGTTTTCACGAAGCCTGCTTTGCGGAAAAGAGAAATATCTGCCTTACAAAATTATTTCTTAAATCAAAATATATCTTTCATATTTTAAAAGGAAGTGTGTTTAAAGAGGACAAGGATTAAAAACATCCATTGCTGGATTTATGCTATAATATGCTCACCCTAAAAATTTTATTTTTCCTAAAGTTGACCATCAAGATGTTTGCTATGCCTTTCCAATTGGCAGTTTTCACATACCAAATTTCTGCATAGAATTTTGATGTTGTAAAGCATTTCCGAAGTTATAGACCATCTGAAAAAGGTTTCTTAATGGGTCTAAGAGCCACTTCATTATCTTTTAAAAATATATATATAAACTTTAGTCTTTGAAAAAGTGCATTTTTCTGAAATGCTGATAATGCTGCCATATGTTGTTTTCGTGCCTTTGATTTGTAATAGCAAATATGTTCCTAAGAAACAATAGTAGATTCACATGTAGTTGTTTTCCTTCCAAGGCACAAATTATATTTTCTACTTTAGCAATTTATAAGCTGTTAAAGCCAAAGGCATTCTTCAAAATAGTCTGCGTTGTCACATCGCATACACCTACCTCTAATTTATAATTCTCTATGGCTATCATTTAATCTTCAAAAAGTGACATTGATATTTTCTGGGCTACAAAGAAGTTGGCTACTCTTTCTGTTCAATGAAGGAAATAAGAAAAATAGGCAAGTTAGGTGAGGTCCTGAAATAGATTGAGAGAAGAGAAGAAACGCCCTGAATGTAAAGTTTACGACTGGTTCTGTCTGATTGAATTTTACAATGTCCAGAGAGGGGAAAAAATGCAAAGCCCTATTAAAAAGCATGTTTAAATATGTTATGAATGTCCTGGGCTGGTTGTTTCATAATCTGGATGATTGAAGTACAGCCCAGGAAAGGTCTAAGCCCTTAATTAGAGTAAGTGATACGGCAGCTCGGGCATCAGTAACACGATCTGCTGATTGTGAGAAAAACAACATTAGACAAAGGGCTGTGGTTTAGAGACATGCTTCAACAGTTAGGACTTTTACCCTGGTTTTTTCTGAAGTGAAAGGAAGCAGATAGCCAGTGCAATAAGCCAAGGGTAGGGTGGGTAGGGGCCTGTTGGGTGGGCCCAGATGTAAGCACAACCCAAGGCTCATATGCATTGGACGAATCACAGCCATGGAGCCAGGAGGAAAACACACGTCTCCATAAATCCAATTGTGCCAGTCCAATTCCAAAATTGATTTGGACAATCAAAGAGATAGAGAAATAATGCTGTGAAAAGTAATCTTCTCTTCATTTCTTCTATATCTCCATGGATTTCAATGATTTTGAACTGGTTCCCTGCAGAAATAATTGTGAAGATTGGCTGCCAGTCAAGAAATATTTTTTTGTGTGCATTTGCTATGCACAAGTAAGTGAGTTCTCTGTGTCTCCTTTTATCATTGTGGAGTCTCCACCCTTGAGATCTCAGTCCTCTTCAAAATTTCCCACACTTATAAGTACAAATGTTTCAACTGAGCTCATGAGTAATTTATCTGAGTTTCTTCTAATGGCTGAGGCAATTTCTGTGCAAGAAAACACAAAGCATGTCATGAGTTCAGTTGGTGTCTGAAAGTGGTGATGCGTCTGAGACTGAAACCAAGCATGGGGTCCCTCAACAATATTAAACTACCAACTCAGCCCATGGCCCCCCTGATGACTGGGTTACCCCAGTAAGCAAAGCAACAGTACCCTAAATGCACTAGATTGAACTGTGCTGTGTCCTTTGGGGTCCTAATTCCTTGAAGCCTCTTGGTATTCCATGTGACAGACAAAATGTCTTATACTCCTCCACCACAAAGGTACTTTTGTGTGTAAATAAATCTCAATTTTGTCTGCTTTGTTTTATTATTTGTTTTTGTCGGTAGAATCTCTCTGTAAGTTTCATGTACATGAAGTGAGGAGATACATCTGAGGGCTAGATGCTCAAAACTACCCTTTGTTTTGGGGAATGATGGTGTGATTTTGAGCCACATCTTTGTTTGCCTTAACCTCACTTCCCTTAGGATGCATTAGGTCACAGAAGATATCCAGACTTGCATGGAGACATCTGTGCGGGACAGCCCTTGGGACCAGCGTGGCTTCTAACCATGATTCCTGACGTGATTCCTGCAGCCGTGATTCTTCACTAGTTCCAGTAGTCCTGCATGTGCAGGGGAAACAAGGAGGCATGAGGCAAGAATCACACCCTCAGAAAACGTTCGGTTTACCAGAGAAGATAGACACACAGCAAATAATGACGGCACAAACTGAAAGGGATGTCTGCCGCACAAGTAGCCACGAGAAGAAAGGACACAAATACAAGCAAACGTTGTCGGGTCCCCTACTGTGAACATGACCATCAGTTTCAGGTGGGCACAAAGAATGAAGGCTTAGTCTGGTCTAAGATGTGGGTGCCTGAGCAGGTGGTTTTGGGGGACAGAATGTCTGTCCTGTTTCACCGTCTTCACTTCCTTTCTCCTCCTTACGGAGGGTCAGAGCCTTTGATTGTGCTCCATTTCACTAACAGGTGCAGGTACTTTTCCTTCGAAATAAACTCAAACCCTTCCTCAACCCTTTCTCTTTCAACACTTAGGCACATGTGCTGTGTAGTGACTTGTATTTCCTGCCTGACAGACCTGTAAGAAAACTAGGGCCTTTGCCCAATGTGTGAGAAGACGTGTAACTTGCTTCCTCTCCTGCATTGCCTGAGCAGGGTTGTCTTCCACGCAGCTGAGCTGGCCAAGCTGCTCACATCCCTGCACCCAGGTCTTGGCCACTACCAAATGGAGAAGCCCAGTCAACAGATGCTGTGGCTGGGCAATGTCACCCCAGCTGCAAGACCTTCCCTCTATCCATGGGGAGGGAACAGGAAGCTTCATTTATGCCACCATATAAGCAATAAGAAGAACATTGGACCGGTTTTATAAGTGAATTTGGAATCTCACATCCCAAGAAAAAGTCTTCTGCAGTTTCCAAACCCTTTTAGGTTCAGTTGCTTGTTAATTTTATTGTGAGAAGAATAAATAAAATCATAAATACACAAATAAAAAATTTTGATGAGATTGTCACTCAAAATGAATTTGTTGGTGCAAAAAAGACTATTTTTAAAAGAAAAAAAATCCACACAAGAATTATAACTAATCTCAGAAGACATTAAACTTCTTAGTAGCCTGCAGAGATAGCTTTTACTTTATTTAAATATCAAAGCAGATGAACTCAAAGCAGATGAATTAAGTTCCTTAAAATATCAAAAGCTGATTGTCTGTTCTCATAATTCAATAAATTTGGCAAAGAAAAAGTGTTTCAGGTAACACATGCTTTATGAAAGTGGCTCAGTTTTGTAAATTACCCCTTAGCCTCCAGTATTAGAGAAGAGCTTCAGATTTTTATAAATATTAATCCTGTCCTGGTTTATTAAGTGCTGATTCAAATATAAATTACTTTTAAAATTTAAAAAATGTCACACTTATTGGCCTAAGAAAATGACGAGTTTCCTATCAGAGACTACAACCAGCCTTTAATATCGTAAAAATGTCCATTCTCCCCAAATTTATTTACAGATTCAGTGTGATTCCAATAAAAAGTCCAAAAGAGTTTTTCTATGTAATTAGACAAGTTGACTTGAAATTTATATGGAAGAGTAAAGTGCCAAGCACAGCGGGGATTCATCATTAGATATATCAAACCTTATTGCAAACTAGAAGTAATTCAGATAGTGCAAGAGTTGTCTAGAAGTAGACAAATAGGCCAAGGAAACAGAATAGAAACTACAGAAATAAACTCACATATATGGAAATGTATGAAGTGCACAAGCAGGGATCAAAGCTCTGTGGTGAAAGGAAGGGCTAGTTATGAACGGTACTTGCACATTTACTTATAGATACAAAATCATGGAAATTGGATTCCTACTTCATAGACTATACAAGTATGGTCATGCACTCCCACATAATATTTTGATCAACAGTGGACTACATATACAACGGTGGTCCCATAAGGTAATCAGGGAGCTAAAATATTCCTATGGCCTAGTGATGTAGCAGCCGCCATAACATAGTCACACAATGCATTACCTTTTCCATGTTGAGCTATGTTTGACACACAAATACATACAATTATGTCACAGTTGCTGACAGTATTGAGCACAGTAACCTGCTGTACAGGTTTAGGTTTGCAGCCTAGGGGCGATAGGCTATACCATATAGCGTAGGTATGTAGTAGGCTGTGCCATCTAGATTTGTGGAAGTACACTCTGTGATATTTGCACAACGATGACGTTGCCTGATGATGCACTTCTCAGAACATATCTCCGTTGTGTTTCTCAGAATGCTTCCTCACCACCAATAAGTGATGCATAACTGCATAGCTTTAAGGTAGATTTAGGACTTAAATATTTAAGGCAAAACTACAATCTTTCAAAAAACAATATCAGAAATATCTTAATTACCTCAGGGTAGGACTTTGCTTTAAAAAGATGTAAACGAACTAACCATAAAAAAGATGGATAATTCTACTACACTAAAATACAGAGCTTCTGATCATCAAAGGAAACTATTAAAAAGTGATTGGACAAGCCTCAAGTAGGAAGAATGTGTCTGCACAACACAGAACCAGCAAAGGTTTGGTTTGAAGAGCATAAAAACTCTTACAAATGAATTTTTAAATGATAAACAATGTGATAATTGGCAAAAGCTATAAATAGAAATTTCTCAAAATAAGCAGCATAATTGATGCATGAGATATGAAAAATACCCAATCTTACTAGTAATCAAAGAAATGCAAATTAAAACTACAATAAGACAGCATTTCGTATCCACCTCAGAGGCATACGTTCTTAAATAGCAGAGCACATATATATGATTTCACTTTTTGTGGTTTAGCTTTTCCATTCTGAGAATGAGAATAAATCTTTTCACCCATGTTTTCCATAGTCTGGTCTGTTATTCTACATTCTTTTACATTCTAATACCTTATGTTTTCCATTACATCCTTTCTTCTCACCCTTATATCAGTTTCTAATGGATTTAGCAGGAAACCAACATTCCTGTTCAACTTGTACAAACTTGTGAAAACATAAAAGGAATGGAAATGAAAATGGAAATTTCAGGCCACCAGATGTCTTTATGCATCTGCATAAATAACACTGCCATGAAATTGACCCCAGCCTACCTTTTAAGTAGGAAAACACTCTCCTTTAATCCAATGTAGATAATTACGGATGATTCATTTGCTACTAATTTGCTGAAAACTCAATTCAGAAAATACTAACAAAATGTATATTAAGTCTTAACAAACGGCATTCAACAGAAATCTGTTCCGTTTGATACTTTTCCTTTAAGGAAGTCTCTAGACAGTGTGTCCTAATCAGTATAATGAGCTTTCTGGAATTTATGAAAGCGAAGGCTCCTTTCAGATCTAAAGTTTCAGCTCTGTATTTTCACTGTTAAGAATTGTTTACACCTATAAAACCAGGCTGAAGAGCTTTGCTAGGTCTCCGTACCTCTTCCCCATCCCCTCTGTGTCTGTCAGTCCCAAAGCTCTTTATTACCCTCCCCATTTCTTTGCTCTGTTCCTGGCTGTCGCTTTTCCTCAATCTTCCTCTCATTCCCCCTCACACTGTACTGCTCTCTCACTCACTCCATAACTTTAGAAAACTAACCCAACTTAGAAATGTCTACTAACTTCCTAAAACATCCTCCACAACATTAAAAAGCACTGCTAATATTTTTACAATACACAAATATTTAATAAAATCAGGACAACGCACATCCCCCCTTTCTACCATTGCGTTACAAAATGAGATTCACTTGCAGTGAACAAATGATCAATCTTCCCTGTTATCAGAAACCAGCTTCCCCAAGCCGTCCAGTAATTTTTCAGAGCTCTGGAAGCAATAGCTCCAAACCTAGTCTGTCAGCAGGTGACTCGGCCTGGCTTACCCTCCATTTGGGCGTCTGCTCTGCCTCCCGGGAAGCCATCTGGGGCAGCCTGGCTTCCATCTGCCCTTCTGGAGTAGGTCGTGGACCCTGCCAAGATACTGACCCTGGATGCCAATGAAACCTCATCCCTGTCAGGACAAAGAATCTCTAGAATCCAGGTAAAGGTAGGGAGAATGCCTCCTCCCCAACATCTCCCACACTGCATCGTCTGGACAATGGCGCGGTTCTGCTGCTGTGGGCACCTCTGTTCTTCGTGAAAAAGACCGCTGCCATATTTTGGCCAGATCTGGGTAATACAAGGCTCATTCTAAGCCCAAGAGGCATGTGTGAAACAGACGTCTTCCCACGAGGGAGAGAACCTCCTTTTATCCTCCTAAATCCCATCCCCACTTTGAACCATCCTCCCATGCATCCTCCTATAATCTATCTCCCATGTTATTTATCTCCTAAAGTCTATTCCCAGCTTAGAACTGAGAATTTTTCCTTTCTCCCAGTTCCCAGATTTGCCCAGTTAAAAACTGTCCAGCTTAAAACAACTGCATGCCAAAGACAGAAGCACATCTTAGAAAAAGATGGCTTCCCCAGCCCAACCTTTCTGAAGGCTCTTGCTAAATAATTTATTAGATTGACCCGCCAGACCTGAAATTTGAACCTAATGCATGATCTTGGTGGAAATACTAACTGCTCATTTATCATCTCTAAAAGGGAGAAAAACCTGCATTTGCCATACTTCAGGATCTAGTCCACACTTAGCTTCCCTTTGGACTACTGCCTTTCACTCTTTCATTTATCTAGAATGCTGTGTATTTTCCTGACTACATATAACTACCCCGTAAAACATCTGAAGACTGCATAAAAACATAAGAAAAAATATATAAATCATTTCAAAATCTCATCACACTGAGGCAATCACTGTTAAGATCTTGGTATCTGTTTCTGTTGTGAAAATATGCAAATATAAATTAATTTTACATAAAAGGGATCGTTTCTGTTTATATCTTGTAAATTTTTAATGTTGCCCTTTTCTTGCTTTCCCCACTCCACGAGTGTCCTTATTAATTTCTTTACTCCTCATATCATTCATTGAAAGTTGTTTATTACGGTTATATTTTCCTTTTTCTCTATCTGGCTGCAGAATTGCCTTAAGAATGAGATTGCAATCACCCATGTACCCATGACCTTACTAAAAATCATCCATCACCAAAACAGCTGATATTCCTCCTAGTCCTTCCCCAACTACCTCCTTCTGAATCCACGTTAGCCAGCATCTTCCTTTAGTGTTTGTCTTCTCACGGATACCTTTACATGTGTGTCACATACGTCTTTGGCACTAAACCGTATGTACCACTGTGTTACATGTTCCTAACTGTAATACAAATGGCCACTGCTGTATATATTTTCCTGGAATCTCTCTTTTCTCACTTAATGTGGATTAATATGAGTAACTTTACGTTCTTGAATTTGCTATTTTGCCGCATTCTCTTGTGTGAATGTACATCAAGGTATTAGTCAATTCCTCTGTTAATGCACATGCTGTTGTTTTCATCCTTTTGCTCTCCTGAGGTCTGTGGCTGTGAGCCTTTTTTTCCAGATTGAGGCAGCATAGCAAGCAGTTTCGAAGGGAGACTCCAGTGCAGACTGCATGCATCTGACATGTGGTGGTGCCATGTAGGAGCTCAGCAGCCTTGGCAAGTTATTTAATCCACTGTGCCTCACTTCCCCATTTTACAATTGAGATAAAAATAGTATCTACTTCATAGGACTATTGAGAAGAGTATTAGCTGGAAGCATATGCAGTTGTAATTTTCATAGTCCAAAAATGGTCACATATTAGCATTTTTATGTGGTGAAACCTAATAAATGAGATAATTCACATAGCATATTTAGAATGAAGGTATACAGTCAGTACTCGGTGAGTGTTAGCTGTAATGATAGCACTGGTGATGACAATGATGGTGTCTCTTTGTATATATGATCCTCAGGGTTTCTCTGGCCTAAATACCCGGGAATAAAATTGCTAGGTCACAGGATCTATCCAAATTCAACCTTTACTTCCAGAATGTTCTCGAGTTTTCTACCCAAGATATGTTTTATCTTTCCATGTCTTTGTCTTATTTAATATTTTTCAATAAAGTTTTAAAATATTGTTCATAAAAATTATTCGTTTTCTTCTCTTTCCCCTCTCTTCCTCCCTCTTCTGTTCTTTTTTATCTCTTTCTTTCTCCTCCTCCACCTCTCCTTCTTCTTCTTTTCTCCAAAATTCGAAGATGAACACTCTTCTGCTATCAGGGTAGAAAGGTCTGTGACCTCATGTTTCTAGAAGATCACCATGGATCATGCAAAAGGTCAGATGCCATCTTTACTTTCACAGCTCTGGAAATCTATTTGCTAAGCTCTCAGTTATCACCCGGAGCTCTAGGATGCTATTTCTCAGACTTTTCTGTGGCTCACAGAGTATCCTGTTGTTACAGTCCCCGAGGCCTAGAGGATCCCTTGGCTTTACAGCGCACAGCTCCTGACCCTGCGGCTCCACTGGAAACTGGACTGAGCTGCCATCTTCCCTGAGCCTCCCTGCTTCATTCTTCATTGTCCTCCATCCCAATCCCCAGATCCAGAGATTCACTTTGCTGCATGAGTTTAGTCCCAAGACAAGCCACTGCCTGAGCATAGACGTCTAACTTTTAAAACTGGCCAATTACATCAAAATTTCTTTGGTTCTATAAGCAATGATATGGCCCAGCAATTTATTAATAGAGGGGAATGCTAAGTGAATATAAGCAATCATTAATAAAGATGTTGTGAATGGGGTCAGAACAATGCACAGTAAGCAATTTAATTCCAAATGATATGTCAAAAGAGAAAAAGAGGATTTCTTTAAGATAGCACAGAATAGAATATTTTTCCAAATTAATAGGTGCAATATTCAGGAGAAACAAACGACTCAAAATAACTGTACCCTGCCTGTAGTCTCCTTCCTCTATTGCTGATCCTCTTTCCTATGTCGTTTTTCTGTCTTCATTTCTTTCTCTACTGGGCGTTTTCCATCAGCATGTAAATCGAATTTAGTTTTTGCCATCCTTGATAAAAACAAAATGATGCCTGCAAATGTTGTTTAATCTCTACTTTTCAAAACCAATTTTTTCAAAAGCTCTATTTATGCTTTTTGTCTCTTCCCCTTCCCGTTTCCTCCCAGCCTATTTCAATTAGGCTGACCACAGCCACCCACTCCACCCTAGAGGCGTCTGCCCCCGCCGGCGCGTACTCTCTTCCACGGGGCCTTCGCATCCTCACGTTCCTGCCCCGCCCAGAAGCGCTTCCTCCTCCGCGCCCCGCGGCGGCCTTCCCCGGCCAGAAGCGCTTCCTCCTCCGGGCCCCGCGGCGGCCTTCCCCGCCCAGAAGCGCTTCCTCCTCCGCGCTCCACCGCGGCCTTACCCGCTGGCTCCTTTGAGCCCCTCCTCCGTCGCCTTTGCCAGCCTCTGCCTCCCTTCCTAGCGTCCCATTTCAGCACACTCCTTTTGGTTCCAGGCAGGTGCGCTTTCTGTTCCCAGAGCGCGCTGGAAACTCTCCCTCCGACCTCAGCCTGTTCTTGGAATTAGCAGATTGTTGGTATAGCGTTAATTGAATAATTGAATTTAAAAAATCCAACATACAAGCAGTACAGAAAAGAACGTGTGATGGAAACTCAAATGCATTTTGCCTACTTACAGAAGATCAGATGGAAGCTTTCCTTGGACAAAGAGCATCGTTAACTATGAAGGCGAATGGATCTGGAGGCTGGAAGGTATTCAACACATATTGGTATGATTTGCCTTGTGGGTCATATTGTTGACTTTTAAAAGTATTTCAGTATACTTACGTACTGAAACAGCAACGTTCAACTGAAGTGGGCTGTGTTTTCTGGTGAGTATGCCTTCGGGAAGAAGAAAAGACGAGATGACTTCCCATTTGAATGGTTTGTGCTCTGAATCACAAAAGTTTGTAAGATCAGAGTGAAAAGCCAATATAGATTTAGTAGAATATTTAATGAAGCGTTTCTGTGTGTTAGGGCTCTAGGTAGTGCACGATCTTTCATGGCGGGAAGGCCTCGCTCTGCAGTCAGGGCTATCTGTGAGGATGCCAAGCCTCAGTTCTAGCTCCAGAAGCTTTCCCAGGGAGCAGGCTGCCGTGCCATTCCACATGGCATTTCCAACGGGGCTGATGAGAAGCCACTGGGATAACTCTTTGGAGAAATATTCAGCTCTGGGAAAGTACTATGTAACCTGATAGGTTCGCTTTTGACGTTTCATTTTATATATTTCTAAGAAAATTTTAAAAATTCCTGCATGCAGCCGTTAGACAAGGATCATAATCCTCATTGGTGCTGTATAATGGACTAATAACAGATGCTTATTGGCTCTAGTAAATGGCTTGTAAGATATTAACATTACTTCTAGGGATAATGTAATAATACAATCATAAAACAAGTAGGAAATGACAGAAAGATGAGAACAGTAAAAACACAGCATAGAATCTTCCAGGAAAAGTTATAAATACGGATTTAAACCACAGGTATACAGACATTTTTATTCATTTTTGTATACCTGTTCCACTAATACAAATGTCGGAGGCACCACATCCTAAATTATTACTGCTGTTTTTGTCTCCTTTTGGCCTGAAGAATTTGAAAGACACTATTTTTTACTCTGCTTCAAAGTATGGGCCTCAGGATGGGTATACTGTTTTAATTGAGGTGAGGTGGTTCCTGTAATAAGTCATGGTTCTTCTGCACTGTCCACTGTGGGTTAGACTCACAGTTCATAAGGCTTAGAAAAGTGTAGTGAATCCCAGCAGTTTGGGAGGCCGAGGCGGGCGGATCACGAGGTCAGGAGATCGAGACCATCCTGGCTAACACGGTGAAACCCCGTCTCTACTAAAAATACAAAAAATTAGCCAGGTGTGGTGGCGGCGCCTGTAGTCCCCGCTACTCGGGAGGCTGTGGCAGAAAAATGGCGTGAACTTGGGAGGCGGAGCTTGCAGTGAGCTGAGATTGTGCCACTGCACTCCAGCTTGGGGGACATGGCAAGACTTGTCTCAAAAAAAAAAAAAAAAAGTTCACTGGAGCCAAATTCTACAGTTTCCCAGCAGCAGAACATGTCTAAAAATACAATATCAGGTAGTCCTCTCCCTTCCTCTACTCTTGAAAAAAAAAATCTCTTTCTTCCTCCCTTCCTCTCTTCTTTTCTTCCCGCCTTTCTGCCTCCCTTCCTCCTTTCCTTCTTTCCTTTTTCTATCACATCTATCATCTATCTACCTACCTACCTATGTAATCTATCATCTACCCGTCACCTTTCTTCCTCTATCTCTGCCACCACTGTCTTCCTAAAATCGTTTCTACTTTTATTGCTCTGCACCAGCACTGTCTGGTAGAACTTTCTATGTCTGTGGCATTTCATACCTGCACTGTCCCTCCAATACAATTGGCAGTAGCCACACTTGAGCTATTGAGACATTTGAAGCTGTTTGTCACTTTCACTGTGGCTAGTGCAACTGAGAAAATGAATTTTAACTACTTAATTTTAATTAATCTAAATTTAAATAGCCAATATGGCTAGTGGCTAAGATACACTTACGAAGAAAATGCAGCCCTGACCTTTGGGGTATCACATTCCAGGGCACTTGTACTGACAACATTCTGCACTGTATGTTTCGAGGTTTATTGAATCTGCGAGTATAACATTCCTTATCACATATGAGCTTAACAAACCAACAATACAGCAGAGCATCAAGCTATATAAAACAAATTTATATAAGCAAAAATTAAGAGACTCGACAGCAAGACAATTCATTGTCAACAAACATGTTAAACAATTCCACAAAATAAATTGGTTTTTGATCAAGTAATTTGTCTTCCCAATATTTTATATTCTCCTACGAATCATTTTGTTGTCAGAGCTGCAACTTGTGTTCTAGGCTGGGTCTGTCTTCGACATGTCTCGCTGTGTGATTATTAGACAACTCAAATGGTTCTCTAAGAGCCATAATCTTTCCACTTGTAAAAGACTAGGGCCAATGATCTATAAGCACTCTTACTGCTGTCAGATTCTGGAAATAAAGCTCTTAGAGAATTTTTTTCCCACAACATCTTTAACACATAGTTAGCTTGTCTTTTAAATATTAATATAGAGATGGGGAAAAATACTTATACCACCTCTATGTCTTAGTCTTTGCAGTAGTATTTTGGTTGCTTTTTGTTTGTTTTGTTTGTGTGTGTGTATGTGTGTGTGTGTGTGTAATGGAGTCTTGCTCTGTCACCCAGGCTGGAGCACAGTGGTGCGATCTCGGCTCACTGCAACCTCCGCCTCCCGGGTTCAAGCAATTCTCCTACTTCAGCTTCCCAAGTAGCTGGGATTACAGGCATGTGCCACCACGTCCAGCTAATTTTTTGTATTTTTAGTAGAGACAGGGTTTCAGTGTTAGCCAGATGGTCTCAATCTCCTGACCTCGTAATCCACCCGCCTCAGCCTCCCAAAGTGCTGGGATTACAGGTGTGAGCCACTGCGCCAGGACTGCAGTAGTTTTAATATAGCTGCTAGTTACAATCTTAGATTGTTGAAACACACACACACGCACACACACAGACACAGACACAGAGTGAAAGAGAGGGAGTGCTAAACTGAAGCTATAATTATCTTTTTATTTTATTCTACTCTTCTTTTTTCTTGGAAGAGAGTCTTCAAGTAAAACTATGTGTATTGATAGAGCATAGTCTTTTTCTCATCACATAGCTAAAATGCCCCTAAGAAGTATGGGATTGCTCTGCCCTTACTGGTTTGTGGAAGCTCGGTTTATAGCTCTATCTAAAAAGATGGCCTTTCGAGAATATGCTGTTATGGGTGTTTTCTAGGAAAGAGTATCTTTTAAGAATGTGTGTGCACGTGCGTGTGTGTGTGTGTAGACTACATCTATTTTGCTCCCTTCAAAAATGTTTCATAAGTATTTAGGAGGGAAGGTCTTGTGTGTTGGCTGGACTACAGTTGTTTAGAAAACGCTGCAATGTGTTTGCTTAATAATGCAAGCCTGTGGCTTTTAGAGTTTGGGTATCCCACAGATTGTTTTTTAAAACAATTTCAATTTCAAGTGATTATAGTATTTAATTTCCCTTTCCTCAGCCATTAAATACCTCAAGGAGTTATTATTTATTTTCTACCTAATTTTAATAAGGATTCGGGGTGGGTTTTGAACACATTCAGTAATTGCAATAGTTACTGTTGTAGATGAAGAGTCTCATTTGATTGCTCCTGCATGGAAAAGATGTTCAATCAATTCTCTATTATTGGCACTAATAGATGGGTGCAACTGAGCAGGTAATTTATCGAGAGCACCAAAATCCAATTTGTATTTTACTTTAGAATACATAGGTATGATACGTGTTTAGCCATTCAATCTGAATGGCAAAGGCAAACATCTGAAAGACCCTTCAGAGGCGCAGAAGGCAGCCCGCTGTCTCCTCTCAGGATCCTACCCCCCGTCCAGGATTCCCCGCTGAAAATGGAATACATCACTGATGACAAAATGAGAGCCTACTGCGGAATTTTCTTTCCTGAGTTTCTGGCTCAAACCCTTCCCGGAAGAGATGCAATTAGGTGTTCAAGTTTAAATCATTCCTCTTCTAGTTACCGCAGGAAGAGACAGGTTTAATTTCTTATGGCAGATGATAATGCTGGTAAGATTCCACCCATGCACCACTTTGCAAGGCAGTTGAAGAATCCCTGTGCCGTAATTTCCACTTGTTAAATACTTCTGTCACTGTGTTTCACAATGCAGAAGCTTGCTTGCTGTCTTAGCCAACTGTAATAGGGTAACCACTGTAGTAGAAATTTCACAAACTCTACCCGGGCTGATTGCTAGTGCATTAAAGCAATTCATACATAACAAAATATGACAGTATAAAATGAAATCAAATAAAAGTCTCCTTCTGAAAATCAGTATTGTACTTATTCTTCACGAAATGCATATCAGATGGGCATGACCGAGGAACTACTGGACTCTTCACTGTCAGTATCTGCTAATAGGTACTATATAGTCATTATGAAATTGAGAGTAATGCACAGGAGAGAGACGTACTTCCTGTTCACTAAACGCACAGGTATAAATAAATGATCATACACAAGAAAACCTACTTTACAATGTACATTAAATATATTGCATTTCTCTTCATTGAGATCCAGACTGAAATGGGGAGGAGGTTGACATCTAATTCATTTATAGAATTTTGGGTTTTCTTAGGTCTAATCAGAGAGACTGTGCTATAGTACAATCCATGGGGAATGATACTGGTTTTGAACTGGAAAACTTATTCTATGTGAACGGAGAGGATGAGTAACAGACTAATTAATGACATTTGAAAAGAGTAACATATGGTTTATGATCAGCTGATGTACTATTGAGCATTTTAGTTTTGACCTTGGCAAGATTTGGTTCTAAGACTATTGGTGAAAATTTTGATTTCCATTCTATATAACTACTAGACTGCACACAAATGTGATTCAGAAGAAAGTTAATCATTAAAATGTTAGATTCCTTCTAAGTAGTATTGTTTAAAGCATTTAAATTGAGTTTATAGGGTTTTCTCACTACCAAATATTATGGAAAGATTGTATATGGTAAAGACTTTTCCCAATGTTCTGTAAATGTAGTAAAGAGAAGATGTTTAAATTATAAAAATGCAGCTAGAATAAATCCATATTCATTGTAAATATCTTATTGTATGATAGTTATATTTGTGTCTTCTTTGCCAAATGTATGCATATTTTTATTCTGACTCATTATTGACCTTTCATCAATATTTGTTAATTAAATAAAATTATTACTACATATGGTAGAATGCAAGCTGAACAGGAACTCAAAGAGTGCAGCAAACAGGGAAGTTTTGAAGGAGGAGGTGAAGACTCTGACAATGAGCTGTGCATTGAAAGGCAAATAGGGAATGGCAAGGAAAAATTATAAAATTTAGTTTTAAAAACGTTTTACTTCCAGGAAACTGTTTAAATACATTTCTACAGGAATATAGGCTCAAAAGACTATTGAACTAGATACATAATTTTCAGTAAATTAATAGGCATTTGAATCCTCAAAAGAAAACACACAGTAGTAGCATTTTGACCAATGGAGATGAATTGAGTAAAGGAGAACATATTTTTTGACACATCCTCAGAGGAGGAGTAGAGAAATACACTAACTTCCAACTGAATAGGAACAAGTTCCTGTTCAGAATATTCTGAGGCCAATTCCTGCCTACCAGTCAATCCCCTCAAAATTCAGAAGAGAAGGAAGAAATAAATTGATGTTTATATATCATATATCATTTAATTGAGCAACGCTAATTTTAGGTTATTTTATACCCATTTCAAGACTCAGACAAGTTAAATAACATGCCCAACATGACATAGTAAATAGTGGATCTGAAATTGAAGCCCAGAAATTTAAATGCAAAGTCAAGACCTTTCTGCTACAATATTCAGTGTTAGAAGAAATGATAGAGTGTCATAATTATTAAAAATAATTATGTTTTCTGTAAAACTAATTAATGTTATTCTTGTCTTTAATAAGTAGTTTCAAAGTAAGATAAATCAATTGTGGAATCAGCTAAAATTCAGGAAAAAACAGATTGAGATAGTATCTAGATATTAATTTTAAATGTCATAATTTCAATTATATTTAAATTTCTTTTTATTAATATATTTGTTTATTAAATATGTATTAATGTACCCTATGTGCCATACACTGTGTTGAGAATGGAGTATTCAATTGTGAATGACACTGTTCTTGTCCTTGAGAAATTCATCATGTAGCCCTTTTGTATTTTTAGATTTTGCCTAATAGGAAATTTGTTGCTATGGGGATCAGCACACGACAAATATTAGCAAATCTGTGAGTGTAGTGTGATTCTGAAGTAAGAGGATATCTCCACAAGCCTCACAGGAATATTTATCTCATTATTTTATAATCACACAGGTGCCTAATGATTTATTTTAATTTGTTTCTGTGAATAGGCACTGTCATAAACCCTTCCCTGTGTGCACCTCACTTTTCTTTTCTTTTCTTTTCTATTTTTTTTTTCCTCGCTGTTGTTGGCCAGGGCTGGAGTGCAATGGTGTGATCTCGGCTCACTGCAACTTCCGCCTCCCGGGTTCCAGCAATTCTCCTGCCTCAGCTTCCCGAGTAGCTGAGACTACAAGTGTGTGCCGCCACGTCCCGCTAATTTTTGTACTTTTTTAGTGGAGACGGGGTTTCACCAGATTGGCTAGGCTGGTCTCAAACTCCTGGCCTCAGGTGATCCACCTGCCTCAACCTCCCAAAGTGCTGGAATTACAGGTGTGAGCCACTGCGCCCGGCCGCACCTCACTTTTTTCCCATTTTTTTAACGACCCAGGCTCCACACTTCACTCACTTTTTGGGCTCCTGCTTGGTTTTGTGAAACAATTTTCCATCTGTCCTGAGGTCAATTCTACTCTCCCTTTCAAATATGATGCATTCTTTTGCAAACCCTCATCAGCATTAAGAACTCCTTACAAGTATGCACAAAGCTCTACTACCAGCAATAAATGTAAGATCAACTATGATTGGGTGCATATACATGGACAGAAAAGGGCATTCTATCATAAGCATATTTTAATTAAGAAATATTTTAACTTGATTGAAAAAATACTGTTCTTTTTATTATCTGTAAGCCTGTGATGCATTACGAGATTTTATACTACTGTTCGTTATTATTATTAAAATAATTTTCTATCTGTAATGGCTAATCTTTTTAATTGCAAAATATAGAAACTGAAGAAAGCAAGGAGAACAACAAGGGAACCCACTATCCCATATTGGACAAGAACAACGCCTTTCTGGAAGAGATTTTTTTTGGCTAGGGAACATCTTTTTTTGTTTTGTTTTGTTTTGTTTTGTTTTTGAGACAGAGTCTCACTCTGTCACCCATGCTGCAGTGCAATGGCGTGATCTCAGCTCACTGTAACCTCCGCCTCCCAGGTTTAAGCAATTTTCTTGCCTCAGCCTCCTGAGTAGCTATGATTACAAGTGAACACCACCATGCCTGACTAATTTTTGTATTTTTAGTAGAGACGGGGTTTCACCATGTTGGTCAGGCTGGTCTAGAACTTGGCTAGGGAATGTCTTATTACATTTACAAACATTCCTCTGAAGCTGCATCCAAAAGAGCGCTGCAGACGAAGAGATGCCCATACATTTCATGTATTTCAATGCATCAAGGCAATTCTGTTGGTTCTTTGGGCCACTTGTTTCTAGAGCCTTCTTCCATTTTGACCATCTGCTCTAACATGCATGCAATGTAGTGCTTAGGGACCAAGCAGTGAGAAACTGTTTGTTTAACACAATCCATCCATATGATTGGAAAAGTACTCTGTGCATATTTCCATTAAGTTTCAGCTTTTTTTCCATCTGTAATAAAGAGCACTTTGTTATCGTCACACAAATGTCTAATGCCATACATAAAGTATAGCTTAAAAATTTGCAAATACATCCTACCATTTAATATTTTCCCATGAATCTTTAATAATGAGATAAAGTTATAAAATATAAACACATAAAAAGCAAACACTTCCTTTTAGTTCCTCAGGTATTTCAACCTTTCTTATGCATTTATAAAATGCTCTCTTTGGCCTGTTACACAAAATCCACACATACAAACACATAGACACAGCAGGCTGCAGCCTCAGCTCTGGTTTGTTTCCAGCTTACTGTTTACCTCGGTGGGCATCAGCTGCCTCTACAGCAGAAGACCTTCACTGTTTTTTCACTCGTGTTGTATTTTATTGGAGCTATCAAATTGCAGACTGCATTTTCTACCTATCCCTATTCCTACCTACCTATTCCAACGAGAAAAGAAAAAATCTGAATTATGTGAGTAAGAGAGATAGCTTTGATGAATAATAAAATTACCTTCAATGAAATATAATAACTTAAACTGTTTTTTACTAAATATCACAAATTATGTATTCACAACAGAGGCATACAGATAAGCTATTATGACATTAATAAGTGATCAGTTCCCAGAACTTGGAAGACTCTCATGGACTCCAGTGAACCCACAGACCACTGCATTAGGAAAGTCACTACTAGTAATTGTTTCCTGTGAATTTCTCAGTTTTTCCCTTTGTCTTTGACCAAAATTTTCAGATCCATTCTTCTATCAAAACTTCATGAAATATTTCTAACAAAAATACACAAATTAAATTTTATATTCCAATAAAACACTCAAATTTTAGATATTGAGAAACTAATAATTAAGAAATGATTGCAAGGGGCTTGGGAAAATAGAATGAATTTGTAAATGAATACATTTTATCTCATGAATAGCCATACTACCTCTAATGTAGACAGCAATAGCTATAAAATGGTTTCTTTTATTTTCTGTTTAACAGAGACTCTTACATTCTCATTTTCTAATATTAATATCCTCCATTATATGAATTTATTTTCACTGGTCCTTAAGTCCCTTATTCTTTTAAGATAAATGGTACCTTTAGTGATCTATCTGGTTCCTTCTTAGTTATTCGATATTTTAGACTGAAACATTGCTAAATGTATGAGATAGGAGTTCCATGAATAATGAGATGGGGAGACAAGAAATGACCAGTGTTAACAAAAAACATTCAATTATTGATTTTTTAATACAAAAATATGAAAAACAAGGTAAAGAATTAAAATTTAGTAATAGACATGTGGGATCTCTTTGAAAGAACTGAGATTACAGTATCTGGTAAGAAAATGGTTGATCTTGAACTTGAATAGACAATGAGCTATGATTTGAAATTATAGTTTTTTTTCTTCAAAATAATGGGAAAAAAGAAATGGGAATTATCTGTTAAGAAATGTTTTCAGATAGAAAGTGAATAGAAACTGTCATTCTATATGAGTGCATTGTTCAGGAATCTGTTGCATATAATGATAAATAAAACTCAAACTGTCTTAAATAGTGAAGACATATCACTGGCTCGGAAGATGTCTGTGAAGACTTGATCAAGTGGCGCAATATTACTGAAGACAAATTTCTTCCATCTCTGTCTTCTACAGTATTGCTTCAGTCCAAAACTGGCTTTAGCTTTCATCTAAAGCTCTGTTTCTGGTCATAAGATGGAGGCCAGTTGTTAGCAGGAGAGCCATGCTTCCATAATCACACTCGGTAGGAAGAAAGGTTGTTTCTTTCAGTACGCTTCTTGGATAAACAATCCAACTTCTATTGGAGAAGTCCACAGAAAATGTCGCTACAATTTGCATTGGCCAATATTGTTTTACGTTTCCAGTGGTGGAGGAGAGGGTTGGGGCAGCAGTCAGTTTCCGTGAAGAATAGGTGTTTCGTGGACAAGGGGTATCATGCAACTGGGTCTTAATTAACGATGCAAAAAGAAGGCATCTTGGGCAATCCCCTTTGGCAAATATCTACCAGTGGGAGGCTATTTGATGAGATTCATCCTGGGTTTTGCTTCCAGCCCTTAGGGAAAATTCCATTGCTGAGGTTACTCAGCACAAGTTGCCTACCTTAAGTTGAGAAAGAAAGGTAAACGTATCTATAATACTTAAATCAAAGAGTCCAATATCTTTAAAGCGAAGTTCATTATCTTCTTCATTGTTTCTTTCTTTTTCTCCTCATTCAACCCTTGCCCTTAGACACCTATGCATAATTGGAGCACAAACCAAAAGTAGAGGAATAACATGGCATGACATTTCTGAATCCACACAATTCTTTTGGTATTGTTTTAATACTTTTCATATGTACATATATATATCTGAAAAGAATAAAAGTATATAAAAATATATTTTACTATATATTTAACATTTATACATAATATAATATATAATAAATATTAAATATATTTTAATATATTTAACATATATTTAAGATATATTAAAATATATTTGTAATATATAAAAATATATAGAAATATATTTGTATTCTTTTCAGAGGTGATACATAAAGGAATTTGAGATGCACATAAAAACTAGGTTAGTAGATTATGGCAAAATGGCTGAGCATTTGTTTATTTTACATTTACTGTATAGGGCATATGTTTTATGATTTTCTTATGATGCAGCAACAAACAATACTGAATAGAAATCTTCAAAGGGAACTTAATTCCTTTCACCTTTCCGTGGTTCTATTTGCAAACCCCTTCCTCAATGTACTAAAAAACATTTATGTTTTCTGGTATCTGTCTCGTACCCTTCCCGTTTTGAAAGAATCTCTAATTATGGGGTTAAAAGGACTAGATACTCCTTCTTCTTGGCATCAAGGGAGTCAGCAGAGCACATTAACTAGGCTCTGCCAGTGCATGTTTCTACTTCAGACTTTTGAATATTAACATGGTGATTTAAACATAAGACAGCTAATACACATATACTTCTGATTATGTTGCAAACTATGTTCTAAACAGTCTCATTTAATTCTTACGACAACCTTATGTAATAGAGACTTTTATTTTCCACATTTTTAAGATGCGGAAACTGAAGCCCAAAGATGAAAGACCGGTTAATACAGGATTAGTAATGGCAATAAGCTTTGAAAATCTCCTGAGAAGAAGGGAAGCATGACCCAAGATCCAGGAAGTGCATTTCCACCTCCAGCCATTCTGGAGTAACTCTCTACAAGCAACTCTAAAACTAAACCCTAAAAACATATATGGAGAAATGGTTCTCTGGCATTGCACAATAGAATCACATGCTTCATGTGATCTCTGAGAGAACGGGCCTCTAAGAGATCAGATGCATGGCGGCCCCACTCTCAGCCTGGAACGATTTTCAGACCAAAACACAAGGAGTTGAAGTCCAAGCAGAGAACTATGGTCTCATTGGGATGAGAAGTGGAGATCAGAATCTGAGACTGCTGAAGGGGCTGCTATCTGCAGGGCAATGGACTGAAGAGATTCATACTGACACGATGTCTGTTCTCCAAAAATCTATACATTCAGTGCAATTCCAATCAAAATTCCAACTGACTTTTTAAAAATTGGCAAATTGATTGTAAATGTTGTATAAAATCAAATGACCTAGAAAATTCAGCAATTCTGAAAAAAAAAAGAAGTAACCTCAAAGTTGGAAGATTTAACCTACTTGACTTCAAAATTTATTACAGGGCTACAGTAAACAAAATATTTAATGTTGCATAGGATCAGTTAAATACACCAGAGTCCAAAGTGTGCCCACACATATGGGCAATTGATTTTTTTATAAAAGCACCAAAGCAATTTAATAAGGGGAAAATAGTCTATTTTCAACAAAGAGTGATAGAATAGTTAGACATCTGTATGCACATGAACAAAAATGAACCCTGAATAGGGTAGCGTGCTCCCTCACACTAACACAGTAATTAATTTTAAATGGATCATAGAATTCAATGTAAATGCCAAAACAAGAAAGCTTTAAAAAGGAAACACAGAGGAAAAACGTTTTTGACCTTGATATAGGCAAAGATTTCTTAGAGAATACTTAAAAAGCATGAAACACTTTTAAAACGATGAAACAGACTTTAAATTAATTCTGCTGTTAAAAAATGCCATAAAGAAAATGAAAAATCCAGCCGGACTGGAAAATATCTGCAAATATGTATCTGACAAAGTACTGATGTCCAGAATATAAATAGAATTTTTACAACTCAATGGTGAAATAAACAACCCAATTACAAAATTGTCAAAGGGCTTAAAATAGATGCAACAAAACAGAAGATAAAGATCAATAAACACATGAAAATATCCTCAATATCCTAAGTTACCAGTAAAATATAAATTAAAATAAAATGGCATACTACTTACCCACTAGAAAGGATAAACTTAAAAATTGACAATATGAGCAATTGGTGAGAATGTGGAGTACCTGGGGCTGTCATACACTGCACGTGAAATGGTGAAACAATGCAACACCTGAAAACTGCTTGTTAGTTTCCTGTAAAGTTAAACAAATACTTACAACATTGTACAGCAATTCAACTTCTACGTATTACCTAAGAGAAAAAATATGTCCATACAAATGTCTATACAAGATTGTTGACAGCAGCATTATTCTTAGTAGCCTGAAAGTGGAAACCAGTCCAAATGTCCATCTACTGATGGATGCATAAACAAATTATACAATATTTATATGATAGAATACTATTCAGCACTAAAGAACAACCAGCTGATATGCTCAACAACACAGATCAATCTCAAAATGTAATGCTAAGTGAAAATAGCAAAACACAAAGATTCCATTAGGGTATCTTTCCATTCATAAGGCATTCTAAATAGGCAAAGTTAATCTGAAGTGATAGAACTAGATCAGTAGTTGCCAGGAGTGGAAGACTAGGGATTGTAAAGGGAGTGTTCCAGGGGATGAAAATGTTTTGTGTCTTGACCATGATGGTAGTTACAGAGGTGCGCATGCTTATCAAAACTGATCAAACTATACATTAAAATTATTGGTGTATATTAGTCTATGTAAATTAGACAGCAAGAAAGCTAAGTTTTTACAAATATCAGGACTAACCCTGGAGTCTTGCATCCATTGGCAAGAATATCAAGCATCCTATGGGAACAATTGTAACCACAACTTTCCAATGGCTTGATCTTGGCTGAGTTTGCAACTCCTTTGGCTCTTGTCCTGCTTTAGAGCCTGAATTCCCAGGCTTTGCTTTGCTTGTAAGCTCGCCAATGCTTTCACTTTATTATTATTTGCTTAAGTTGGTCAGGGTGAATCTCTGTTGTCTGCCTACAAGTAGGCCTACCTCCAGATATACAGAAGCAGAGTGACATAGGCTGTAAATATGAAAAATTACAGTCTGCTTTTTAAAAACCTAACTCTTTCAGTTGTGTGTTGTTTGATCTTCAACAAATTTTTTCCCTACTATGTGATACAGTCTCCTAATTTGGTAAGCATGCCTAATTTCCCATACAACTCTTCATTAGTACAGTGTCCTCTGCACATTGATTGACTGAAAGCTTTATTCCTCGTAAAGGCCCAACTATATCAATAATAAGTGACCAGTAAAAAATATGTTGGTAATTTACAGTATTTTCATTCCAACTTATCCTACTTTCCTTCATGACATGAAAATAAACTGTATGTATACATGCACCATTTGAAAACATCTTGTTTTGTTCATAAATGTTATAGGAAGTCACAATGTAGACTTTAAAAACATAATTGAAATACTGATTACAAGGTAAAATCATGTAAGAAATATCACTGGGCATCTGCCTAATTTCACATTAAATGAGATCTAATTAATAGTTTCTTTCTTTGGAGACACATGTTCTACCTCTTAAATGTTTTTAAAATGTTCATTTCTTAATTCAACAAGTAAAAAAACAAATAACCCAATTAAAAAGTAGGCAAAAGACATGAATAGATACTTCTCAAAAGAAGACATACAAGTGACCAACAAACATGAAACAATGATCAACATCACTAATCATCACAGAAATGCAAATTGAAACAACAGTGAGATTCCATCTTACAACAGTCACAATAGTTACCATTAAAAAGTTAAAAAGCTCTCTAGATTCTTCCTCTCTGGTCAGGGCATCTCTGAAAGAAAGGCAGAAGCCCCATTCGGGGGCTTATAGATAAAAATCCTGTCTCCCTGAGACAGAGCCCCTCTGGGAAGGCGCGGCTGTGGACGCAGCTTCAGCAGACGTAAACGTTTCTGCCAGCCAGCTCTGAAAAGAGCAGCAGATCTCCCAGCACAGTGTTCAAGCTCTGCTAAGGGACAGACTGCCTCCTCAAGTGGGTCCCTGACCCCCGTGCCTCCTAACTGGGAGACACCTCCAAGCAGGGGTTGACAGACACCTCACACAGGAGAGCTCCAGCTGGCATCTCATGGGTGCCCCCTGGGACAAAGCTTCAGAAGGAAGGAACAGGCAGCAATCTTTGCTGTTCTGCAGCCTCCGCTGGTGATACCCAGGCAAACAGGGTCTGGAGTGGACCTCCAGCAAACTCTAGCAGACCTGCAGCAGAGGGGTATGACTGTTAGAAGAAAAACTAACAAACAGAAAGGAATAGCATCAACATCAACAAAAAGGACGTCCACACAGAAACCCCATCCAAAGGTCACCAACATCAAAGACCAAAGGTAGACAAATCCACAAAGATGAGGAAAAACCAGTGCAAAATGGCTCAAAATTCCAAAAATCAGACCGTCTCTTCTCTTTCAAAGGATCATAACTCCTCGCCAGCATTGGAACAAAGCGGGACAGAGAATGATTTTGACAAATTGACAGAAGTAGGCTTCAGAAGGTGGGTAATAACAAACTCCTCCAAGCTAAAGGAGCACGTTCTAACCCAATGCAAGGAAGCTAAGAACCTTGAAAAACGGTTAGACCATTGCTAACCAGAATAACCAGTTTAGAGAAGAACATAAATGACCTGATGGAGCTGAAAAACACAGCACGAGAACTTCGTGAAGCATACACAAGTATCAATAGCTCAATCAATCAAGCAGAAGAAAGGATATCAGAGATTGAAGATCAACTTAATGAAATAAAGTGTGAATACAACATTAGAGAAAAAAGAATGAAAAGGAATGAACAAAGCCTCCAAGAAATATGGTACTATGTGATAAGATCAAACCTACATTTGATTGTGTACCTGAAAGTGACAGCGAGAATGGAACCAAGTTGGAAAACACTCTTCAGGATATTACCCAGGAGAACTTCCCCAACCTAGCAAGACAGG
>NW_012102221.1:1192134-1196083 GCF_000951045.1 Mandrillus leucophaeus | reverse complement strand
ACATCTACAGAACTCTCCACCCCAAATCAACAGAATATACATTCTTTTCAGCACCACATTGCACTTATTCTAAAATTGACCACATAATTGGAAGCATATTACTCCTCAGCAAATGCAAAAAAAAAATGGAAATTATAATAAACAATCTCTCAGAACACAGTGCAATCAAATTAGAACTCAGGATTAAAAAGCTCACCCAAAACTGCACAACTACATGGAAACTGAACAACCTGCTCCTGAATGACTGCAGGGTGCATAACGAAATGAAGACAGAAATAAATTAATTCTTTGAAACCAATGAGAACAAAGACACAATGTACCAGAATCTTTGGGACACAGCTAAAGCAGTGTTTAGAGGGAAATTTAGAGCACTAAATGCCCACAGAAGAAAGCAGGAAAAATCTAAAATCAACACCCTAACATCACAATTAAAATACCTAGAGGCTGGGCACGGTGGCTCATGCCTGTAATCCCAACACTTTGGGAGGCTGAAGCAGGCAGATCACCTGAGGTGAGGAGTTCAAGACCAGCCTGGCCAATATGGTGAAACCCTCTCTCTACTAAAATAGAAAAATTAGCCGGCCATGATGGAGGGTGCCTGTAATCCAGCTACTTGGGAGGCTGAAAAGGGAGAATGGCTTGAACCCAGGTGATGGTGGTTGTGGTGAGCCAAGATTGCACCACTGCACCCCAGCCTGGGCGGCTGAGCAAGACTCCTTCTTAAAAAATAAATAAAGTAAAATAAAATAAGATAACTAGAGAATCAAGAGCAAACAAATTCAAAAGCTAGCAGAAGACAAGAAATAATTAAGATCAGAAAAGAACTGAAGGAGATACAGAAACGAAATACCTTCAAAAAATCAATGAATCCAGGAATTGGTTTTCTTGAAAAGATTAACAAAATAGATAGATCACTAGGGAGACAAAGAAGAAAAGAGAGAAGCATCAAATAGATAAAATAAAAAATGATAAAGGAGATATCCCACAGAAATATCAGCTATCAGAGAATACTATAAATACCTCTGTGCAAATTAACTAGAGAATGTAGAAGAAATGGATAAATTCTTGGACACATACACCCTCCCAAGACTACACCAGGAAGAAGTCAAATCCCTGAATAGACCAATAACAGGTTCTGAAATTAAGGCAGTAATTAATAGCCTACCAACCAAAAAAAAAAAAAAAAGCCCAGGACCAGATGGATTCATAGCCAAATTCTACCAGAGGTACAAAAAGGAGCTGGTACCATACCTTCTGAAACTATTCCAAACAATAGAAAAAGAGAGAATCCTCCCTAACTCATTTTATGAGACCAGCATCATCCTGATACCAAAACCTGGCAGAGACACAACAAAAAAAGAAAATTTCAGGCCAATATCCCTGATGAACATCAATGCGAAAATCCTCAATAAAATACTGGCAAACTGAATCCAGCAGCACATCAAAAAGTTTATCCACCACGATCAAGTTGGCTTCATCCCTGGGATGCAAGGCTGGTTCAATGTACGCAAACCAATAAACGTAATCCATCACATAAACAGAACCAATGATGAAAACCACATGATTATCTCAATAGATGCAGAAAAGGCCTTCAACAAAATTCAACACACCTTCACGCTAAAAACTCTCAATAAACTAGGTATTGATGGAACATATCTCAAAATAAGAGCTCTTTAGGACAAACCCACAGCCAATATCATACTGAATGAGCAAAAGCTGGATGCATTTCTTTGAAAATCGGCACAAGACAAGGATGCCGTCTCTCACCACTCCTATTCAACATAGTATTGGAAGTTCTGGCCAGGGCAATCAGGCAAGAGAAAGAAATAAAGGATATTCAAATAGGAAGAGAGGAAGTCAAATTGTTCCTGTTTGCAGATGACATGATTGTATATTTAGAAACCCCTTTGCCTCAGCCCAAAATCTCCTTAAGCTGATAAGCAACTTCAGCAAAGTCTCAGGATACAAAATCAATGTGGAAAAATCACAAGCATTCCTATACATCAATAATAGACAAAGAGCCAAATCATGAGGGAACTTCCATTCACAATTGCTACAAAGTGAATAAAATACCTAGGAATACAACTTACAAGGGATGTGAAGGACCTCCTCAAGGAGAAGTACAAACCACTGCTCAAGGAAATAAGGGAGGACATAAACAAATGGAAAAAGATTCCATGCTCATCATGGATAGGAAGAATCAATATCTTGAAAGTGTCCATACTGCCCAAAGTAATTTATAGATTCACTGCTATCCCCTCAAACTACCATTAATTGTCTTCACAGAATTAGATAAAACTACTTCAAATTTCATATGGAACCAAAAAAAGAGCCCATATAGCCAAGACAATCTTAAGTAAAAAGAACAACACACTACCTGACTTCAAACTATACTACGAGCGTCGTACTATACTAAAAGCATCACACTACCTGACTTCAAACTATACTATAAGGCTACAGTAACCAAAACAGCATGGTACTGGTACCAAAATAGATATGTAGACCAATGAAACAGAATAGAGGCCTCAGAAATAATGCCACACATCTACAACCATCTGATCTTTGACAGACCTGACACAAACAAGAAATGGGGAAAGGATTCCCTATTTAAAAAATGGTGTTGGGGAAACTGGCTAGCCATATGCAGAAAACTGAAACTGGACCCCTTCCTTACACCTTATACAAAAATTAATTCAGGATGGATTAAAGCCTTAACTGTAAGACTTAAAACCATAAAAACCTAGAAGAAAACCTAGGCAATACCATTGAGGACATAAGCGTGGGCAAAGACTTCATGACTAAAACACCAAAAGCAATGGCAACAAAAGCCAAAATTGAAAATAGGATCTAATTAAACTGAACAGCATCTGCACAGCAAAAGAAACTATCGTCAGAGTGAACAGGAAACCTAGAGAACGGGAGAAAATTTTTGCAATCTATCCATCTGATAAAGGGCTAATATCCAGAATCTACAAGGAACTTAAACAAATTTACAAGAAAAAAAACAACTCCATCAAAAAGTGGGCAAAGAATATGAACAGACACTTCTCAAAAGAAGACATTTATGCGGCCAACAAACATATGAAAAAAAGCTCACCATCACTGGTCATTAGAGAAATGCAAATCAAAACCACACTCAGATACCATCTCACGCCAGGTAGAATGGCAATCATTAAAAAGTCAGGAAACAACAGATGCTGGAGAGAATGTGGAGAAATAGAAACACTTTTACACTGTTAGTGGGAGTGTAAATTAGTTCAACCATTGTGGAAGACAGTGTGGTGATTCCTCAAGGATCTAGAACCAGAAATACTATATGACCCAGCAATCTCAGTACTGGGTATATACCCAAAGGATTATAAATCATTCTACTACAAAGACACATGCACATGTATGTTTATTGTAGAACTGTTCACAATAGCAAAGACTTGGAACCAACCCAAATGCCCATCAGTGATAGGCTGGATAAAGAAAATGTGGCGCATATATACTATGGAATACTATGAAGCCACAAAAAAGGATGAGTTCATGTCCTTTGCAGGGACATGGATGAAGCGAGAAACTATCATTGTCAGCAAACTAACACAGGAACAGAAAACCAAACACCACATGTTCTCACTCATAAGTGGGAGTTGAAGAATGAGAACACATGGACACAGGGAGGAGAACGTCACACACCGAGGCCTATTGGGGGGTGGGGACTAGGGGAGGTAGAGCATTAGGAGAAATACCTAATGTAGATGACGGGTTGATGGTGCAGCAAACCACCATGGCACATGTATACCTATGTAACAAAGCTGCACAGTCTGCACATGTGCCCCAGAACTGAAAGCATAATTAAAAAAAAAAAAAAATTAAATAATTACAGATACTGGCTAAGCTGCAGAGAAAGGGGAACACTTATAAATGGTTGGTGGAAATGCAACCTAGCTCAGTTACTGTGAAAAGC
>NW_012102221.1:1180687-1190309 GCF_000951045.1 Mandrillus leucophaeus | reverse complement strand
AATTGAGACAGAATCTCATTCTGTAACCCAGGCTGGAGTACAGTGGAGTGATCTTGGCTTACTGCAATCTCTGCCTCCCGAGTTCAAGCGATTCTTGTGCCCAGCTTCCTAAGTAGCTGAGACTACAGGTGCACACCACCATGCCTAGCTAATTTTTTGTATTTTTAGTAGAGTTGGGGTTTCACCATGTTGGCCAGGCTGGTCTCAAACTCCTGACCTCAAGTGATCCGCCCACCTTGGCCTCCCAAAGTGCTGGGATTACAGGTGTGAGCCACCACGCCCAGCCTGTCCATGCATTTTCAAACCAAGGTTCATTTAATTATGCATGGTGTCTACACTGTAAGTATTTGAGACTTCAACTAAAAATCCTATCTTTTAAAAAATATGGGGTAAGAGGGAGAACAGTAAACACAATGAATGGCCTATTCAACTTCTCTTCAACTTCATTTTAGATACTGTATATATTGTTTGAAGATATTATTCCTTTCTAGTGTTGGTTTTAATAAAAAGTGCTTAACTGTGTACATTGAGATCAATAATGTTTTATTTATAAAAATTAGTCATCTCTACTACAGATTCTTGCTCTCTGGCATGTAAGAATGATTTCAGGACCTTCATCAGGCCAGTTGTGATGAACTTCAGAGCCATTATTTTTCATCTAACATTTAAAAAATTGTTATTAGTGGTTGAGTGCAGTGGCACAGGCCCGTAATCCCAGCACTTTGGGAGGCCGAGGCGGGTGGATCACGAGGTCAGCAAATCGAGACCATCCTGGCCAACACGGTGAAATACAAAAAATTAGTCAGGCATGGTTGTGGGCCCCTGTAGTCCCAGACACTTGGAAGGCTGAGGCAGGGAATCACTTGAACCCAGGAGGCAGAGATTGTAACGAGTCGAGATTGCACAATTGCACTCCAGCCTTGTGACAGAGTGAGGCTCCGTCTCAAAAACCAAAAATGTTATTAGCATTATATTAATGCATTTATGTATTTATTTAAATATTTCATTGGTAATAGAATTACCCATTTTGTTCCTCTTAATATAGTATTTTGTAGCAACATTACATCAATGACTAAAATAGGTTTTGGAAAGAATTAGCATTCTGCTGAGGTAGCCTTGACTGCAGACTGAGAATGATAAGGTATATAAAATTAGTACTAAATGCCTTCCTAGGGTCAAAATAATGACAGATGTTAAAAATGCATGCCAGTATAACATTCTCAGATTAATTTCCAGAAAATTAAGTAAACACTATGGCGGCATATAAATCTTTGGAACTGTTCTTATTTACCTTTCATCTGTCATTGCTAACGTCTCCAAACTGACATGACTTGCCATGGTCTCTGAATTGTATAAATGTGCTTTGGCTTGAATGAGCATGGGAAATCCCCACCAAGTTGCAAGTTAGGGAAATGTGTCAAAATATTTCATAAGTAAAAGACTATGAAAGCTGCTCCACTGAGGGATCCTAATGGACCTCAGGCCGACCTCCTTCCCAGTAAGATGGCCAGAACAGTGTACCCACAGGACTTCAAGGGTTCTGAAGTGCCTGCAGTATATCTGGGGGTATCTGGCTTCCTTTTGTATCGAGAAGTGTCATTTTGCATTATGGGATGAGTAAATCGAGCCTCTCCATAGTTTGGATCAGCCTATCTGAAGCAATCAGTGTCCCTATGCTGTGAGTACATAAAGATGATCAGTGCAGCCCAGCTATTCCACTGTGCCTCAACCTGCCATTCTGTTCAGAGCAGAGTCTCTCTAGAAGCCTGTCTGGCTGTCACTAGCTAGGCCTATTGGGAGATGTCCATGAAGCATGACACCCACATCTTCTCCCAGTTGAAGTGCATCCAAATGGACGCCATTTTCGAGGTCAAGGGTCATCAACTCCCTGGGTGGCAAACCAGTACACACAGCAGCAGGTGAGCAGGAACAAGGGGGCATTCCTGCCTGAACTCTGCCTCCTGTCAGATTGGAGGTGGAATTACATTCTCATAGGAGCATGAGCCCCATTGTGAACTGTGCATGCGAGGGACCTAGGTTGTGTGCTCCTTATGAGAATCTAATGCCTGATGATCTGAAGTGAAACAGTTTCATCCTGAAACCATCTTCCACCCTGAAACCATCCTCCACCCCATTCATGGAAAAATTGTCTTTCACGAAATTGGTCCCTGGTGACAAAAAGGTTGGGGATCAGTGGTCTAGATGACATCAAAGTGAGCAATTTCTTTGTTTCCACTGTTTCAGCAAAAGCCCTCTGACTTGTGGATGCTTCCAAAGAGCCTTCACTTTGTAAAGGATCATCTTCCCTTCCCTTTCCCCACATGGCCTCTACTCCTGCTCTGCAAATCCTATCTGTGATGCTCCAGGACCTGGGAGGATGGGAGAGGGAACCCCAGGAGACACCCCCCACTATCCAAGTCCAAGGACATCCGACATTTGTGGAACACTAAGACTATGAAAGAGAAACAACACTGCAGTGAGGACCGCTGATTCAAAGTGAGAAATGAAGAACTTTAAACAATTCTAATTTCGTAAAAGATGTGAGAACACACATTACCGTAAAATAGTTATAGAGGCTGCAATGAGGAAAGACTCATCAGAGACTAGGAATCAACTCTTGGAAATTAAAATAAGGTTGTCAGGTAACTACCCATGAAGCTGAATTCCACAATAGTCAGCTTGAAAAAAAATTAAAAAAAAAAAAAAAACAGTACAGGACATTTCACAGAATACAAAATAAAAATGCAAAGAGATAATATGAAACTCACTGTAAGAGAAATGGAGGCTAGATCCAGATGGTCCAATAAATATCTAATACAGGTTTTTGAAGGACAGACCTGTGACAGCTTGAAAAGCCTCTCTTCTCCAATAATTAAAACGTTAAGTCCTGGAATTCAGTCTCACTGGACTAACTTGAATTGCAACCCTATCCTTGAAGCAATTACTGTACCAGAGATAATGGAGAAAAAAAAAAGCGATATATTCATTTTCAAATGTTAAGATGGCTTAAAGACACAACAAAAATGTAACAATTTATGGATCTGAATGAAAATGTTATCAGTCTTGCCTATGTAAATATAAAGGTATAGTTTACATAAGATGAGAGAAAGAAGTATGTAAGATATGTGTAGAGAATAGGTCTCTTAAATGGAAGCTTCAAGTGATGTTTAAAATTGTCAAAAAAAAAAAAAGAAAACCATCGATGTACATTATTTAAAGGTACTATAATATTAACTGAAGAACTAAAATAACTTTCCTGAATTTAAGAAGAGGGACTGTCAAGCTAAATCCCTCCTTTTATGTAGAAGAGAATCAACAGTTAGTACCTAAAGCTGATAAGCATATTATTTACGATTACGGTAGGGAACACCAGCAGAATTTAAAAGAGAAATTACTACAAGTTCTCTCTGAAGAGTTGGATTTGGTTTCAAAAGGGATTGAGGGGACTCGATTAGCTTTTATTTCATACCCTTCTCTATCTTTTAAAAAACAATTTGCATGTAGTCAGCCCTCTGTATCTGTGGGCTCCACATCCGCGGATTCAATCAACTGTGGAGAGAAAATACTCAGAGGGAAAAACAATTGCATCTGTACTGAACACGGACCGACGTTTTTCCTTCTTGTTATTTCCTAAACGACACAGCATAACAACTATTTACATAGCATTTACATCGTATTAGGTATTGTAAGTAATCTAGAGAGAATTTAAAGTATAAAAAGGATGTGCATGGGTTATATGCAAATACTACACCATTTTCTGTATCAGGGAGTTGAGCATCCCAGGATTTCGGTGTCCCTAGGTGTCCTGGAACCAGTCCTCCATAGATACACAGGGTGAATTGTATTATTTTGTGATAAAGATGTGTGCCTAAATACATGAGTAAAATATCTAAATTATAAAACTAGAAAACATTACTTTAGATTATCTTAGAAAAGTATCTGTAAACATTTAAATGATATTACTATGTATACATGTAAAACATTTCTTGTGTGAGCTTGGGAAATATACCTATTTTTGCACTTGTAAGAACTGTTAAGAGTTGGAAAATAGTTTTCTGTTCTGGCAGTTGACAGTTTCTTTCTGTAAAGAGCCAGACAGTAAATATTCAGGGCTTTGTAGGTCATGAGGAACAATTGAGGGCATTATATATGTACATATGTAACAAGGGGAAAAAATGCCATGATTTATATTGTATTGTCAAAATTTAGAATATGATAAAAATTGACTATGATTTTGTCATAATACAAATTTACTAATGAGAAGAACCAAAACTTTTTTTGAGGGGAGAGGTGATAATATTTTGCTTAGTTGGGGTTCAAAGTGAGTGTTCCCTCTTGTCAAATCAGTTGCAAACATTCATCTGTAAAGACAGACTCATCTGTGGGCCATTAAAAAAAACACAGGTGGTGGATGGGATTTTGTTCATGGGGCTACATGCAGTTCACTGACTGCCGCTCTATTTAGTCTGCTGCCATTTAGCGGGAATTCAGACTTAGGCTTCTCAGCTATCTATGGTGAATCGCCAGGTTTCTTCTCAGTTTGTTGCAGAATCAATACCCTCTTAAACAAAATACAAACTGAGTTATTATAAAAATGAAATTAAAAAAACAGACATACAAAATACTGACCCCAATATTTAATTATTGGAATCAATAAACAAAATTATGCTGCTAAATTACTACGAAAGTTTCTGAATACTTAACGTTTTCAACTTCCATATTTATATAGTGGCAAAAAGATAATAAAGAGCTTTGCAGCCTGATCTCAAATAGTTCATTCATCATTTTGGACTTTTAAAAAATATATGTTTCTACCTGCAGTGTAGTATAATTACCAACTTCTACGGCATTGCCAAAACTTGGAATGTGCTTCTCCGCGTCATTAGTGACTTCTGACTCCTCCGATTGGAACCCCACATGTGTTTGTTTCCTTTGCAGGCCTAATTGGCAACACTATAGACACCCTGGAGAAATTGAGGAAAGGTGGATAAAGCAACTGAATGCTTTCTTCAGGACCCTTTAGTCTATTTCCTTGGTGACTTCGTTCATTTGGAGGACAACCTTAGAATGAGCATTAATTACCCGATTGAGTCATCAACTAACTTCCAAGAGACAAACTATAATTTACTGAATTTATTACCCAGTATTTTATGCCAATTGTCTTGCAGTATTTTGCTGTCATAAGATGCATTTATTACTGATGATTTCCATCTACTAAGTCATAAGTCAAACCACCATTCCATTTTGTCACACTTCTGTATTTCATATTTAGCCAACTTAGAGTTTGATGGAATAGAAATACACTCTATGTAAATTACTCAATTACTATATTCAAAAGTTTCCACAAATGATGTAGGTACTACGAGAATATTTATGTAAATTCACATTTCCCAGCCATGCTCATCTGACTATGTTAGTTTAAAATGCAAGAGTTAAAATTTTCATTTTGCGGTGATACTATTCCCAAGTGCATTATGTTCATTGCATTGAAGAAACATCTATTACATCTTAAAACACACTTGCCATCATTTTCTTTCTTTGTAAGAATAAAAACACTTCAGAGCTACAGCAGACTCTCAATTAACTTAAGAAAAAGATGGGAAAAAAAAGCCTTGCTTCCTTTCTCTGGCTCTGTCAGGCTGCAGGAGGACTACATTCTTGAGTGGGAAATGAAAGATTTACGACATTTTCGAGACTACAATTTTTAATGAGATGCACATTCCTTTTCTCATGTAAGCCTCGCCTCAGGGGGTCTGGGAGCAGAGAGGGAAGCGGTTTTTGTCTGCGTCTCCTGATGGTCCTCACTGGATAAGTTTTGTGGAGTGTTCTTCTGTTTAAGAATTATCTTCTTTCATATTGTCTTCCCCATTAAACACATCTCCTATGGCATATTTGTTTTGTGCCGTACAAAGGAGATGAAAACGCTAAGGCCTGTTTATGGCACCTGTTTACCTAAGTATTTGGAATCTATAGTGAACGGTTTTCTCCAAATTATTTCTACGTTTCTATTCTTTAAAGTGCAAGTTAATTTTAAAACAGTATTCTGATGTGTAACTTCCAAGATCCTAATTTCTCTCCTACATATTGCTACTAATGGCCTGACATAAAATGAAATATACTTCATAAACTTCTCTTTACTTCAGTCACATTAAACCTAAACTGTGTAAAATTGATCCTTCTTGAATACAGAGTTGGAGCTGAACCATTGTTGTATGTTCTCATGTCACTGTCAGAAAAACAAAAAGGTGCTTTTAAGATCAAAGAAAAACATAAACCCAGAATACACAGTCATGGTTTGAAAACATAGTTTTAGAAATGTACATTTTGATCTTAAAAGATCAATGAAGGAAAGGGTTTGTGTACTAGACTCTGCCACAAATGAGTACCTACACTTTGCATGTGACATGCTGAACGTAACCATATCAACACTAGTGAATGAACGTCAGGGCACGCCACAAACAGCAGCTCATTCTGATTAACTGGTTCATATGCTGTTTTCAGTCTTCCTCTTGGGAGAAAAGTATCTCATATCAACAAAGTTGATGGTTCTACAACTAATGTAATTCCAAGCCACTGTACATAGCCTAACATAGCAACTATGAGGCATTAAAGCATTTTTCTTATAGAATATTAGGACTCACAAATACACTTCTAAATCCTCTTCAAAATACTTTGAGTTCTCATCAACATTGACACTAAATTATCCTGGGTATCCACATTATAAAGAAGCAGATGAGAATAATCTCATGTTTTTGCAATAAAACGATGCTATGTAGCTCATACTCCATAAAATTTTCAAAAATAAAAATTTTGGCTCCATAGCCTTCATTTCAAGCATCTTCTGAATGTGTGCCATTTCTGCAATGAGGGAGATGGCGGCTGGGTGGCAGTCTGAAGGTGCTGATTAGAGGTGTTCAGGGATGAACCCAACCAAACCAGTTAAGGGCAGGGACCTGCCAGTTCCGGGGAGTTTCACACCGAATGGAAAATATTGAGCAATCAGAATCTCAAGCAGTGGCCAATGACACGGAAAACTCATAAACACTCTAAAATAAAAATGTTGCAGGAATGCCACCTAAATTTTTAAAAGTCTTTAACAACAATTATAATAGCTAATATAGATTAAGTGCTTATTATGTGCCAGGGACTCTTCTAAACATCTGTACATCATTTGAGTCTTACAGCATTTCTGTAAGTATATTATTATCCCCATTTTTAAATGGGGAAATAAAAACACAAAAAAAGTCAATAGCTTACCCAAGATTACACAGCACATAAATTCTGTAAATAAGATTTTAACTCTGATAGTTTGGTCTACAGCCTGGGCTCTTAACCACTAGGTATAATAGCAAGCAAACATTGGTGAAAAACACAGTCCTTATCTAAAACTATGAAAATTAATCTTAACATCATCACCACCACCATCATTTAAACATTGGATATGCTTGGGTTTAAAGCACAATTTAGTTCTGCCACTTATGAACTCCGTCATTATCATCATATTTCTTAACCTCTGTAAAATGGTACAATAGCTGTCTTTCAGGGTTATTGCGAGATTGTTATGAATGTACGTAAACCACAAACACAGCTTCCCGGCACATCGCAGGTGCTCCAAAAGGGGTATTTTTATTACAAGTATAAGGGGAGTGATACATGCACGCTGCATACATTAACTGCTTGCCATATGATTAAGCAGATATAAGTCTGAATATGAATAAAAAATATAAATCCCACACCAAAACACGTCTCAATAAAACATTTCAAAAAATGTATTGGGTCATGAAAAAGAACTTCCTCGATGTAGTGTTTTACTGTTGTGTATCGCATACGTATAACTTAGGCCACAAGAAGAAGTCTTGGCTCAGACTTCACAGCCTCAGTTTTGAAAACAGGGTGTCCAGGGAAGGTGTTTGATACATGCTTGGGGCTGATGTTTATGCTGAGTTTCAATGATCATTCTCTCACATTAAAAGGTTTGGCTGAAAATATTAATATGCAAGTAGCAGATGTGTAAAGCAACTCAAAATGTGTATATAGCATGAAACTCATCTATGCAAGACACAGACTTTGGTGGTAGAATCTCCAAAGCTTGAAAGTAGAGGCCATTTAACTACAAGGCAATGATCCCAATCTGCTGGTCCCTAACACCATCCCTTAAGGGTTCCCCCAACCTACAATCGCACCAAGCACTATTTGCAAATGAATCACAAGCTGCTATTCTGAGTAACAGACTACAAATTAACTCAGATGGATTGTTAAAGTCATAGTAGTGTGTGTGTGTGTGTGTGTCTGTGTGTGTGTGTGTCTGTGTGTGTGTGTGTGTGTGGATGTCTGTGTGTGTCTGTGTGTGTGTGTGTGTCTCTGTGTGTGTGTGTGTGTACAGAAGATTTTCTTTCTCTCAGGTAAGTGCCCAAGAATGTGACTGCTGAGTCATAGGCTAAGTGCATTTTTAATGATTTAAAATGTAGTAGACTTTATTTTTAGAGCAGTTTTAGAGCAAGTGCAGAGAGTACATATATACCCTCCCCCTCCACACATGCACAGCTTCCCCCACTACCAACGTCCTGAACCAGAGCAGAACATTTGTTAGAATCCACGAACCTACTTGCACACACCATTATTACCCAAAGTGTCTGTGGTATATAGTAAGGTTCATTCTTGGTGGTCTACATTCTACGGGTTTTGACAAATGTATGAAGATATGCACCCACTGTTTTAGTGTCATCCAGCAATTTTCATTGCCCTAAACATCTTCTGTGTTCTGTCTCCTCATCCCTCCCTTCCACCCCAATTCAAGGCATTCACTGATCTTTTTTCTGCCTTTTTCAGAAGATCATGTAGTTGCAATCACACAGTATGCAGCCTTTCCAGAGTGGCCTCTTTCACTCAGTAATATTTATTCAGGATCCTCCATGTTTGTTATCCTTGACAGTTCGGTTCCTTTCGTTGAGGAATGCGAGTCCATGTCCTGCTGAAGGGCATCTTGCTTGCATCCAAGTTTGGGCAATTCTGAATAAAGCTGCTGTAGGCATCACGTGATGGTTTTCGTGTGGATGTAAGTTTTTAACCCATTTGGGTAACTATCAAAAAGTGCAATTGCTGAATCCTATGGTAAGAGGATGCTTAATTTTTAAAGAAACTGCCAAAGTGTCCTCCAAAGTGGCCATCGCGTGTTGCTTTCCCACCAGCGATGAAAGCGAGTTCCTGCTGCTCCTCAGCAGCATTTGATGTGTCCATGTTGTAGATGTTAGCCATCTTAATAAGTGTGTAGTGATATTTCATTGCTGTTTTATCACAGTAGCTTTTCATCATGATATAGTATCTCAGTAAAAACACAGCAAAAGTATAATTATTTAATCATAAGGGGAAACTCAAAATTTTGTTGGAAAGAGGGACTCTCATATTCAAAGAGGTTAGGAATCACTACGTAAAAGGATCCTGATAAGAAAATTGTGCATTTCAAAGTACGTATGCAAAAATGTCCCCTTTTACTTTCTGGCCACACTCCATTCCTTTGCCTGAAACTCTGGTGCAGCCTCCCAGGTCAGGCTGCACCTCCTCTTTCTTCACGATTTTGCATTCGCTCAAAGCACGTAAGGAAAAATTTCTCTTTCTCTTTCTC
>NW_012102221.1:1173212-1180162 GCF_000951045.1 Mandrillus leucophaeus | reverse complement strand
GTGAGCCACTGCCCCCGGCCCAGAGATTTTTTTCAGGCAGCACCGTTAATTACCTAGAAAACATCGTGGTTAGAAGTCCTGTGTCTAAGACTATCCTTTCTGAAACAAGGGAGTAATTTCTACTTTAAAGATTTTTTAAAAGGTGAGAGTGTCTGGGCACAGTGGCTCAGGCTTTTAATCCCAACACTTTGGGAGGCTGAAGTGGGCAGATCACCTGAGGTCAGGAGTTCAAGACCAACTTGGCCAACATGGTGAAACCCCCCTCTCTACAAAAATACAAAAATTAGCTGGGCATGGTGGTGGGCATCTGTAATCCCAGCTGCTTGGGAGATTGAGGTGGGATAATCACTTGAACCCAGGAGGCGGAGGTTGCAGGGAGCTGAGATCACACCATTGCACTCCAGCCTGGGCGGTAGAACGAGACTCTGTCTCAAAAAAATAAATAAATAAAAGTGTGAGATAAAATATAGTGGAGATATGGATAAAGAAGTCAGAGGAGTATGCAGGACATCACCCTTCCTTAGATCATCAGTAAAAGTCTGCAAGACAAGGAAAGTGGATGGTACTGGATTTCCTATATAAAACAGTGATGGACAGACCAGCACACAAGGTGGCCACATGGACAAGGGATAGTCTGCATGGACAAGGCACAGAAGGCCATTGTGGGCCCTGGGTTCCTGTCAATGAGATCACTCAGCTCTCCCTACCAGCCAGAATTCTGCCCACTCGAGTCAACCCAAGAAGCTCAACTCCAGATACCTGAAACCCTTTAGAACATCCTATGATAAGATGTAAACAGTGTTCCCTCTCATTTGTGATGGCTTAAACTAACTATACATTCATCACCTAGAACGATAAATTCATCAGCTTTTTCCACTTAAACTTGGCCAGGCCACATAGAATCTTTGATCTTGAACCATACTTTTCTCCAGACAGAGACTGATAAATGACTTTTTTTGATAGTTAGAACTGAACCTTTATTCATTGTTTCAGTATCTTCGCTCTTTATGCTCCTTTATAAAAAACTATAAGAAAAATAGACATCTTCACTAAATAGAATTCTTTAAAAATTGTCTTTTATGATATTTGCTAGATTTTATTTGCTTATAATAGATGATGCTCAACACAAGGCCAGCTGTTGATGGTGTGTTATTACATAAAACTAAGCAAACTGTTTGGTCCATAGGGATGGGTCCACAGAATACCCCAGAATCAAGACAAGTGGGCTCTCAACATGCTGATTCCTAAGGCTGCCTTGGACCTATTAACCCTGAGGACCCGGGACGTGGCCAAGGAATCTGAATGTTAATGGTCTCTGAACCACTGGGTTGGATCTTCATAGATAGCAAACCTGGCCCAAACAATTACTCAGAGTACAAAGAGAACGCAAAAGAATGAAGAAAAAGTGTTGAACGTTTTCCATTTAGGGGCTGTAAGGGGCCTTAAAGGACCATTTAGCTCAACCCTATGTCTTTATAGTAGAGGAAAAATATGTTATTTAACCCAGATCACCAAGTTGAATCAGCTGACATTCTTTCCCATCTAAAATGTCATTAGTCTAGAAACTAAAGAAATGAAGAAAATCTGAAAGAATGAAAAAGGAAAGAAACATATATCTGGAAGAAGTCAACTAATCAGTTTCAGAGAAATGTTCTAATTGTTCAAGATGTACTCAACTTGAATCTGTGATCTTTTTTAAAGACTTATTTTTTTAACCCTTAAGATTTGCTTTTCAGTATTGGTGTTGCTTGAGACAACAGCAGCTCAATATTTGTGGTAATCTACATCATGAACAGGTACTCGCTTGGGCAGCAAATTACAGAATGAGTAATCATTTTCTAATTTCAAGGTTCCTATTCTTTTAGTCATTTAAAATTCAGACTTCAAGCCAATCTATGAATGCCAGGTTTCTGTTAATTACAAACAATTCATCTTAATTAGCCTGAAAGACTGTTCTAACAAGAAATAAATTATTGAGCACAAAAAGCAAGTTTTGTGACATGTTTAAAGTTCATTTCAAATACCTTTCAAAACAAATAGCAGCTGAGAACATGGAAGGTTAAAAAGATAACTTTTGTTGCTGGATTGATTTCAGATCTTCCCTGGCTGCTTGCAGGTGTAGCACTGTTTACTTGTAAATCTACTGTAACAGATCACAATCATTATAATCACGATGGTAATCAATGTTCATTAAAGATACAATGAAAATCCCATGATTAAAGGCCATTTGTTTCATCACAATAAGATCATTTATTTATTATTGGGTAAATGGTTACAAATTGCACATGGTTGGGGCAGTTGAAACAGGGAATATGAGTTTGGAGATTGAGGTGGTGAGTGCCTTTTACTTGGCGAAATTCTGACAATTCAAGGAGAAGACCGCGTGTGGCCCATGAAAGAAAGTCAGGCTGTGCTTTCACTCACCACACAATTCTACACTGTGATCTGATGGTCATTATTCCTCCCAACTCGGCTCTTCATTTTTCTAAATCAGACAACGCTGAAATCCTGGTGCTATAAATGGTTTTAAACAGCATGCAAGTTGCACCATTCTTTATTTAATTCCATTAGCACGCTTAGCTAGTCTACTATGTAATAAGATAGTTGAAGACATTATATGGGCTTCTTCTCTTTATTTTTGTTTTCGTTTCAAAACCAAAGCAAACATCTCAGGTCAATTCAAAAGGAATGAGCAGGAAACCCTCACCAAGATGGAAAGTACTAACATTTCATGTGAAAATTAGGTTTTTCCCTGAATTATGCTCCCTGTTTAACCGTCTAACTCAGATTAACACTGTCATACTTGACAGCTACCAGCAAGATTCATCTACCCCTGCCGTTCAAATGCCAAACAGTCAGTACACACAATTTTTTAAGACAAATTCAACTGTTCTAATGTAACACGGTTTGGGGCTCATCTCCAGGCCAAACACATTGGCTAGAGAAACCTCTCTGCTGTGCGACAAAGGCTGTTGCTGTCATTCAGAGTTGTTCTTAGAGGATGGCCAGTCAGACATGGTGCAGAGTTGGCCAATCAGACATGGTGCAGAGTTGGCCAATCAGACATGGTGCAGAGTTGGCCAATCAGACATGGTGCAGAGTTGGCCAGTCAGACATGGTGAGTCAGATGGCCCCAAGGGAAGAGAAAGAAGACGCCACCCACCCACTCTGCGAAGGTTCCACTGGAAAGGTTCCATATGATCTGGCTGTCACTGCCCTTGAATTAGGGCTATGGGAGCACTTCGCCCTACAATTCACAGAGCAGGAAAGGGTCCTCCTGTTTCCTTGTGTACAGAGGGTGCACATTTCCCAAAACTCTCCTACTTGGAAGATGGACAATTGCCCAGGAATACTAAATATAGCCAGCAAATTTTGTCCCCAAGAAATCAGAGTGATCTCTGAGGTCAGGCAAGAATGCAATAGCAGTTTAGAATTGGGTGGGGTAGAAAATTAAAATTAGTCATGAGGAAACATGCTAAAAACTTTTGCCTTCTCTGACTTCCAGTCCCACGAAGCTGACTTCATGTTGCTAAATATTCTGATTACAAGTGAAAACTCAGTTAGACATATGAAAATTCTGTTTATGAAAACCAAAATCTAGAAAGAATACCTTTTTCCCCAAGACACTAAACTTATGAGGCCTCAAGTTTATTACTCAGTCCTTAGTTCCTATTTGAGGTTCGCATTTCGAGCCCTCAACGATAGCTAAGAGGTTATGCCCTGATTAAGAATCAGTCAGAATTGGAGTTTTACTCAATGATATACTTAACCTGACTTAGCACAATTAATTATATAAGTCGCAATTTCCTACTCCTTAAAATGAAAGTAATAGTAATATCTGTGCCATGAAAATAGTAATAGAATTAAATGATATGATGTATGGATGCCTCCTATATGGCACATGCTTAACAATCAATGAAAGCTACTTACAACTAAAAAAAAAAAAAAAAATAGAGCCAGGCACAGTGGCTCATGCCTGTAATTCAAGCACTTTGGAAGACCAAGATGGAAGGCTTGCTGGAGGCCAGGGTTTCAGTGAGCTACGATCACACCGCTAGACTCCAAAGATTTCTTTTTAGCCTAGGGGTTAATAATTAATTTCATCATTATTGCTTGCTTTATTTGATGTAACCACACACAGAAACTGTAAAACAGAAAAGAGAAGATGTTCTTAGGCACACAAACCACTGGAACAGAACAGATAACTCAGAAATAAGACTGCACATCGACAACCATCTGATCTCTGACAAACCTGACGAAAAGAGCGATGGGGAAAGGGCTCCCTACATAGGTGCTGGGAGAGCTGGCTAGCCATATGCAGAAAATTGAAACTGGACCCCTTCCTTACAACACACACAAAAATTAACTCAAGATTAATTAAAGACTTAAATGTAAAACCCAAACAATAAAAACCTTAGAATAAAATCTAGGCAATATCCTTCAGGACATAGGCATGGGCAAAGACTTCATGAAGAAATACCAAAAGCAATTGTAACAAAAGCAAAAATTGACAAACGGGATCTAATTAAACTAAAAAGCTTCTGCACAGCTTTTTAGTTTAGTTTTAGTTTTAGTTTAGTTTAGTTTTTGCGCAGCAAAAGAAACTGTCATCAGAGTGAAAAGACAACCTACAGAATGGGAGAAAATTTTTGCAATCTATCCATCTGACAAAGGTCTAATATCGAGAGTCTACAAGGAATTTAAACAACTTTACAAGAAAAAATAAAATAACCCCATTAAAAAGTGGGAAAGGGACGTGAACAGACACTTCTTACTAGAAGGCATACATGCGGCCCACAAACATATGAAAAAAAAGCTCAACATCACTGATCATCAGAGAAAAACCACAATGAGATAACATCTCACACCAGTCAGAATGAGAGGCATTATTATTAAAAAGTCAAAAACCAACAGATTCTGGCAAGGTTGTGGAGAAAAAGGGATGCCTTTACACTGTAAATGGGAGTGCAAATATTTCAACCGTTGTGGAAGACAGTGTGGTGATTCCTCAAAGACCTGGAGGCAGAAATACCATTTGACTCAGCAATTCTATCACTGGATATATACGCAAATGGATATAAATCATCCTATTATAAAGATACATGCACATGTATGTTCATTGCAGGACTATTCACAATAGCAAAGATATGGAATCAACCTGAATGTCTATCAGTGGTAGACAAGATAAAGAAAATGTGGTACATATACACCATGGAATACTATGCAGCCATACAAAAGGATAAGGTTGTGTCCTTTGCAGGGGCATGGATGGAGTTGGAAGCATTATCCTCAGCAAACTAATGCAGGAACAGAAAACCAAACACCACATGCAGTCATTCATAAGTGGGAGCTGAATGATGAGAACACATGGACACATTGGGGGGAAGGACACACACTGGGGCCTGTGGAGGGGTGCAGGGAGAGGGAGAGCATCAGGAAGAATAGTTGATGGATGCTGGGCTTAATATCTAGGAGATGGGATGATCTGTGCAGCAAACCACCATGACACATGTTTACCCATGTAAAAAACCTGCACATCCTACAGGTGTACCCCTGAAATTAAAATAAAAGTTGAAGAAAAAAAAAGAGAGATGTTCCCAATTGCAAGATCCTAACACCTTCTGTTAGCATTTTCGTATAATTTTCCCAGCATTTTTTCCTGGTTGCATTTTTTTTACATTCTTTCTCTCTCTCTATATATATATATGTGTGTGTGTGTGTGTATATGTGTGTGTGTGTCTCATATATATGTGTGTATATATATACACATATACATACATATATATGAGCCCATTTATATGTAAAACCTATGTATGTCCATATTTAGAGATATATATGCGCTGTCTTTCCAACATTTCTTATAGCTTTAATCGTGAAATAAATCAATGTCATAATAAATTTTGGCCCTAATTATCTGCCATTGTTTATCTGTCCTCATTCAAAGTCAATTAGAAAAAGAGAGAAAATTATTAAGTATTTATCAAGTTAAAGCTCCTTAATATTAAAAAGATTAATATAAGAGAAGATATGAGGATCTAAGCCTAAATCTTAACTGGCATGAAAAAACAATGACTTTATCCAGATGGTCCTTTGTTTCATTTAACACAACACACACAGGTAGGATGTTCTCTTCCTTCTTCCTTCCTTCTCAACAGAAGCATGTGGTAGTCTACGCTGCACATTGCTGAGTTATCTTTAACTTAGGTTTTTCTACGAGAAGAAATATATGTGACTGCATGCAATAAAAGTACCCGCAGAGATTTAGTTTAGCCTTGAGATAAAAACTCATAATGGCTAATTTAAAGCACAAAGGTGAGGCCACTTTGCTGGAATGAATTTAGAGTTGAAACAATTGTAAAGCATCAGCCTTGTAGTCTGGATTCTCAGGGTTGTTGCTACTTTCTGTTTGATTTGGACTCACCATGATGTAACTCTGGCACTGCTAAGACCATGCCTGTTCATTTGAGGCCACATATAATCAACCAAATACACACTGTGTCCTTCTTTTGATCTAGTCACCTGTGATACAACAATAAACAGGACCAGTCTCTGACCTCAAAGAATTCATCCACTCATTCTACTGAGCTGATGTGTGCCAAGTTTGAGTTACAATTAGCTTAGAACAGTAGCAACCACAGATACTTCTCGGGTGTCAGGCTGATTCCCCATCTTCTAAAATGCACTACATTTCTTGAATAAATCGGTCACCCAAGGCAGGTATGTGCCTCTTCACTCATCTAATTCAATTCATCCATCCATGACTTTAGAATTGTTCAAAAACTGCCCAGCTTGCTAATACCTGCAAATATTGATACTTCCCTGTTTTATTTTAGATCACATGGTGTCTTTTCCCTAAACGTATGAGGCATCTTTGTTAAATAGCAGACTCCCAATCTGGGGAGCAACTGAAATCATAAACTTAGTGAAAGTACCATATATATATATATATA
>NW_012102221.1:1167615-1172142 GCF_000951045.1 Mandrillus leucophaeus | reverse complement strand
ACACACACACACACACACACACAGAGCCATCAGTACGAGCAGAATTGGGCATAACCTTTCATTACGCGCATAACATCTTCTCACATGATCCTCCTGTCCAGTTAACAAGATGGCCCAAACCAAGTACCTCAAGTCCGGTGTCCCGAGAACTGTTTTCAGTGTTTGTGGTTGTGGACCTGTCTTTACTTGTTTGCAAATTATTCTAATTCTAATCCTCTCAGGTCTCATTTTGATCTTCCCAGCTCTGATCTCCCAACTCTGTGACCCCAATCTTGATCACTAACGCTAGATTTATGACTTTCAGTTGATCTTTCTCTCTCTCTCTCTTTGCACAGTTTGTCTCCTGTGTGTCTGTCTCTGGGAGAAACTCTGCTCTAGCCATGTCAAAACCAATTCTGAACCAGACCTTCTGGCTCTGTCCTCACCCCTCCCTCACCATCTACTAACCCCCTCAAAGAGGAAGCCGCCTTTTTCTTTTCCGCACACAGAGCCTTTTATCTGTACATCTATTATGAAGTTTAATACTTTCCACTCTACATTAAATATAGTTATTTATATTTATATAATTGAGTTGTTATAACCTCAATTATTTCATCTTTACTTAATATCTTTCAAAGTGTGGAATACAGAGGTTTGCTCACAAGAAAGTATATTTTCAGAAGTGTCCTGATTGATTGACATATCTGTTATGTTTAAGTGAAAGGGTTGGCTCTGCTACGGTTTATTTCAGTTATCAGTATAGCACGCACTGATGCCTGAGTTACTGCTGGAAAATACTACCTCCTTGTCTTCTTAAGGCATTGTAAAAGGTATGGGAAAAGACCCTGAATTTGCCCCAATTTTTAAACAAACCAGAGAAACATTAAAGCATTTAAATGGCTTATTAACGTTAACCTATTTATATCTACATATTTGTTAACCTGTGAGAAAATGGAACTTAGGGTCTTTGCAAAAGAACTGCCAGGTTGTAAAAAGGATTGGAAAGTCAGGCTCACATAGTAGTGTGCAGAGAAACAGACTCTATGCCTGGAGCAAAATATCCCAGCATCCCCTCCACCTCTATGGTGTGATTTCTTAATGCTGTCCTTGGCTCGACAAAGGAAGTCTGATATTTCAGAGGTGAGTTGCAAAGTGGCCAAACCACTCTTCAATGCACTATAGCTTGACATAATATTTGCTGCCAGCTTCTTGTTTAAAAATGCCATCAGTTCAACATTAACTGAAAAAGTAATTATTCTCCAGTTTCACGGAGCTATTAAGAAAAAAAAAAGTTCATTGAAACTCCAGGATATGAAATACTGTGCTTTCAGGACCTTTTGGAAGCCTTTCAACATTCAGAGCAGAAAAACATAAATTTATTTTTTAAGAAGCAGATTTAGGAACTTTAGTGAATGGGAAGAGAAAGCATTAATTTAAGCCTCAGTAGAGATGACAATTCAACAAAATTCTGAAAGCCCTCCTTAGATCAGACTCTCATACGTTCTGAAAACTCAATACCATTTATTGTTACAAGATCCTTGATGATTTAGAAATACATACCCACACACAGTAAGTCCTGTGTACTAAATCAAAGAAACTTCAAATTAGCTTGAACTTTGAAATGCTATAACTTTTAATGATGATTCATTTCTTTATATTCAGTCACCAAATATTATTGAGCCGACGATAAGCTTGAAGACGTTAAGGGCTTTCGGGTAGAGAAGAGAGATGCTAAAGTAACAGCCTGCACATGAGATCTTGACCTGTAATGAAGTGCCGATTTAGTTGTAAAGACAGAACATGTCATCTATAACACTGAGGAAAATCTCGCTGTGTATGTGGCATAACCTCAATTTATAAACATTTGAGAGAAAATCACAAGAATAGAGAGGTTTTGCAAGGTTATGGAGCTTGTACACTATTTTTTTAGAACATGAGGTATAAAATCATAGGTAAGTGTGGGCTCCACATCCTACTTTTTAGGTAACTTTGAACAAGTCACCTCTTTAAATCTCAGTGAAACGAAGCTGAAAGTTCTTTGAAAACTGTAACGATTATTTATTAGTGAGAGATGACTTCTGTGGGTATAAGCAGAAAACACTACTTTTTGAATGAATTACAAACATGTAACTATGACTTTAATGCTAACATTTTGTGAAATTTTTATAAAACATTCTAATTCACATGTTCCCCTACTGTTCCAAAGTCAGCAATTTTAAGACATATGATTTAAAAAGGAAAAAAAAAAAAAAACCTAACTGTGGGGAAATATTGCTAACTAGGTCGATCGTGTCATTGCCTTATTTTTATAATTGAAAAAAAAACCCAAAACTTTAATACTCATTTCTGGTTGCTTAAAAACAAATTAAATATAAAACTGTGTACTGTCATAGATGATGATATTTTAATCTACTGAAAATTATTACAGTAGAAAATTTTTAAAGTCTAGGAAGCAATAGTCAGCACCAAAATACTGCTTTTGCTGTTGTATGCACAGTTTTAGTTTCCATTTTGTGAATAAATACATAAAAATATAGGGTAAAAATACGTATTTAATAGGATTCTTGCAACTTTCTGTTAGCACAATTAGTGCAGAGCATTTGTGAATAAGATAGAACCTGTCTCTTATACACATCTAGATGTGTATAAGAGACAGCACACACACACACACACACGGGAATAATAATATTGGTGATCGCCACAAGGAATTTTTGTGAGAATTGAATGGAAAATGTTATAGATATATGTAATTTTTAAATTAATCTTAGCCCACATCACATAAAAATAGTAGTAGCAGATATTATCTTCATCATCATCAAGAAAATAGAACCATTTCAGCCCCTTTGGAAAATAATTTGGCATTTCCTCAAAATGTTGTACATAAAACTACCATATCACCAAGCAATTCCACTCCTAAGTATCTATCCAAGAGAAAAGAAGCATATATCTACATAAAGACTTGCACGTCAATGTTTACAGCAGCATTATTCCTAAAAGCCAGGACCTGAGAACAACCTGACCACCCCTCAGCTGGTGAATGGATACAAATATGGTATATTCATACGGTGAAATCGCATTGGCTAATAAGAAGGAATGAGGTGCCGGTACCTGCTACATCACAGAGGAACCTCAGAAACATTGCCCTAAGTGAAAGAAGGCAGACACAAGAGACCACAGACTGTGGATTCCACTTTTAATGATCAATACTAGATTAGTAGTTGCCTGGGGATTAAAGTGTGAAAAAGGATTAACTGTAAATAGGCAGTAGGGATTTTAGATGGGGCATAGAAAAATGCTCTGAGATCGATTTATGGCGATATTTCCACCATGCCACAGAGTTACAAAACAGTCATTGAATTGTATACCTGCAAGGGCTGAACTTTCGTGATATGTAAAACAGACTTCAATAAAGTTCTTACCAGGAAGATAACAGAACCAAGGTCTAAGCACATCAATTATCCAGTTGCCTCCTTTATATCTTTCATATATTTAGAGAATCTGTGTCCACTAAAATCGCATTTATGCAGTTAAAGATGAGATTAAGAAATTGTGTTATCCAGTTGATAACCTGAACCTTAACAGTATAGGTAATGTAGGACTTAATGTGATTTTTAGATTCAGAATGATGTATTCATTTGTGAACTGTTTTCTGGATCACATAAAACTTTATTCCAAACATAAACTGTAGCACAAATGACACAATCCTTCTTCACACAGATACACACACACACATACACATACACACACACACACACACACACACACACAGAGCCATCAGTACGAGCAGAATTGGGCATAACCTTTCATTACGCGCATAACATCTTCTCACATGATCCTCCTGTCCAGTTAACAAGATGGCCCAAACCAAGTACCTCAAGTCCGGTGTCCCGAGAACTGTTTTCAGTGTTTGTGGTTGTGGACCTGTCTTTACTTGTTTGCAAATTATTCTAATTCTAATCCTCTCAGGTCTCATTTTGATCTTCCCAGCTCTGATCTCCCAACTCTGTGACCCCAATCTTGATCACTAACGCTAGATTTATGACTTTCAGTTGATCTTTCTCTCTCTCTCTCTTTGCACAGTTTGTCTCCTGTGTGTCTGTCTCTGGGAGAAACTCTGCTCTAGCCATGTCAAAACCAATTCTGAACCAGACCTTCTGGCTCTGTCCTCACCCCTCCCTCACCATCTACTAACCCCCTCAAAGAGGAAGCCGCCTTTTTCTTTTCCGCACACAGAGCCTTTTATCTGTACATCTATTATGAAGTTTAATACTTTCCACTCTACATTAAATATAGTTATTTATATTTATATAATTGAGTTGTTATAACCTCAATTATTTCATCTTTACTTAATATCTTTCAAAGTGTGGAATACAGAGGTTTGCTCACAAGAAAGTATATTTTCAGAAGTGTCCTGATTGATTGACATATCTGTTATGTTTAAGTGAAAGGGTTGGCTCTGCTACGGTTTATTTCAGTTATCAGTATAGCACGCACTGATGCCTGAGTTACTGCTGGAAAATACTACCTCCTTGTCTTCTTAAGGCATTG
>NW_012102221.1:1148364-1165670 GCF_000951045.1 Mandrillus leucophaeus | reverse complement strand
TGCACAGTTTTAGTTTCCATTTTGTGAATAAATACATAAAAATATAGGGTAAAAATACGTATTTAATAGGATTCTTGCACAGTTTTAGTTTCCATTTTGTGAATAAATACATAAAAATATAGGGTAAAAATACGTATTTAATAGGATTCTTGCAACTTTCTGTTAGCACAATTAGTGCAGAGCATTTGTGAATAAGATAGAACTAGGGTCTGCCCTACAGATTTTGAGTCAGTCTTTTTCTAACAACTGCTATTTATTCAGAGAGGATGCAAAGTAACAGGTCTAATCATTACACTGGCAAAGGAGCACCTTTAAATTGTATGTGGCACAAGCTAAATCTGGGAAGGGAAATGAAACACAAATGAAAGGGCAACTTCTTTTGGAAACCTTCCTTCCTTTGTGGTATTTTTGTCCTTCCTCCATTTCATGAATCCTACTAAGAAAAAACTTTCTCTTGTGCATTCTCATCCCCAAATCTTTACTGTTTTTATTTAACAAGGCTTCCAAGAAGAATCGGAAAGTGAAGGAAAGGATGACCATAAAGAAAACCATTCTTTAGATGAGATTTTTGTCATATTGTTACCGAAACACCAGGGGTTTGGTTCAGGTCCTGCTGCTCCCGACACGGAAGACCAACGACTAGGGTGATGAGTATTGCCAAGGAAGAAGCTTTAATCAGGTGCTACAGGCCAAGAGATGGGAACTCAGTCTCAAATCTATCTCTGGGACTTACTGAAACTAGGAGTTTATATAGCAGGAAAGGATTGTAACAATGTGTAAGAAAACAAGAACTAGGGAGGGGCAAGGAAGCCATCATGATGAATGAGGGGTCTGGCATCTCACTGTCTGGATGTGATGATCTAGTGAGTTTCAGTTCTTTGATACTCTTTTTGAGAGGTCTGAAGGTCATTTTCCAAGGAAGGAACTCAGATAAAACAAATGTCAGTTTCAAGCTTTAAGACCAGAAGGATTGCCGGGCGCGGTGGCTCCAGCCTGTAATCCCAGCACTTTGGGAGGCCGAGACGGGCGGATCACGAGGTCAGGAGATCGAGACCGTCCTGGCTAACACGGTGAAACCCCGTCTCTACTGAAAATACAAAAAACTAGCCGGGCGAGGTGGCGGGCGCCTGTAGTCCCAGCTACTCGGGAGGCTGAGGCAGGAGAATGGCGTAAACCCGGGGGGCGGAGCTTGCAGTGAGCTGAGATCCGGCCACTGCACTCCAGCCTGGGTGATAGAGCGAGACTCCGTCTCAAAAAAAAAAAAAAAAAAAAAAAAAAAAAAAAAAAAGACCAGAAGGATTGGCTGGTTGCAGTGGCTCACGGCCAGACGCGGTGGCTCATGCCTGTACTACCAGCACTTTGGGAGTCCGAGGCAGGCGGATCAGAAGGTAGGAGTTAAGACCAGCCTGGCCAACATGGTGAAACCCGTCTCTACTAAAAATACAAAAAGTAGTCAGGCGTGGTGGTGGCGCCTGTAATCCCAGTTAGTCAGGGGGCTGATGCAGGAGAATCGCTTAAACCTGGGAGGCGGAGGTTGCAGTGAGCTGAGATTGTGCCATTGCACTCCAGCCTGGGCAATAGAGTGAGACTCTGTCAAAAAACAAAAACAAACAAACAAAAAACCCAGAAGGATCAATTTCTATGTTTATCCAAAAATGATTGTCTCTGGGACTCCTGGATCAGTTTCAGGCCCCCCTTTCTATTTATCAATTCCTCAATGATGGGGAATCTGGTTATTGATCTTTCTGGCTGCCTCCTGCTGTGAAGGGGTGTCATGGGCAACTCCACACCATGGGTGACCACATAGCCACCCAGGAATCAAAGGTTAATCTCATTTTAGAGTTTTGTTCTGAAACACAGTATTTCTCTCTCCAGCCCCCGACAACCACCAGAGACAAATTGTTAGTGAAACACCAGGGATTTGGTCTGGGTCCTGCTGCTCCCACACAGAAAGCCAATCACTGAGACAACAGTGTTGCCAAGGGAGAAGGCTTTAACTTGGTGCTGCAGCTGCGGAGATGCCAGCTGAAACTCAAATCCATCTTCCTGACTGACTAAAACCAGGGGTTTATATAGCAGACAAGAAATGTAACCATGTGTAAGAAAACAGGAACTCCAAAGAGTCAAGGAAGCCATCCTGGTGAATGAGGAGTCCCGCATCTGGTGCGGTGATCTGGGTTCAGTTCTTTGATGCTTTTTGTAAGAGGCCTGAAGGTAATTTCTTGAGGAAGGAACTCAGATAAAACCAATGTAAGGCTCAAGCTTTTTTTTTTTTTTTTTTTGTCGCCCAGGCTGGAGAGCAGTGGCGCGATCTCAGCTCACTGCAAGCTCTGCGGGTTCCCGCCATTCTCCTGCCTCAGCCTCCCGAGTAGCTGGGACTACAGGTGCCGCCACCACGCCCGGCTAATTTTTTGTATTTTCAGTAGAGACGGGGTTTCACCGTGTTAGCCAGGATAGTCTCGATCTCCTGACCTCGTGATCCACCCACCTTGGCCTCCCAAAGTGCTGGGATTACAGGCTTGAGCCACCGCGCCCGGCCAAGGCTCAAGCTTTAACAGCAGAAGGGTCCATTTCTATGTTTATCCAAAATGGGACTGTTGGGGATGGTTTCAAAATCACAGCAGGACCAATCTGCCTGCAAAATAAGCTTCAGTCCCATGTACTAGCCTGATTACACGAAATGCAACAAGATGATTGTCTACATAGGCATTCCTGGATTGGCTTTGCTGGAACCTCTCACAAGTTCATTTCAGTCAAAGCCCTGGGAAATAACCAGTTCCTCCAACTGGGGGAGGAGTTTCCTTTATAAAAGAAAACATGTTGTTATGCAAACAAACACATTGCCATGAGTTAAGAATATTCACAAATAGTTTACAAATTATGGAGAAATTGAGCAGAGAGAAAAATAGGCTTCAAATTCTGTTTTTAAAAGTGTACTCTATTCAGTACACTTAACGCATACTTAAAGCCTGTAAATATCTCCAAAGGAAAAAACTCTTCAGACTCTGAAAAACAAAACAAAAAGAAACAGCAATATTTCAAACATAAAAATCATAAAAGATTATTTCAGTCATTATTAGTTGAGTCTAAAGCAATCAGCTCCTGCTCTGCTTCATATTGGGTTAGTGGCAATCTTGATGAACACATCAGCCTTTCAGTTAGAGGCCTATAAGTTCTCTCTCTAAGCCAATGACACAATCTCCAAAGTTACTGAAACTTCCATTCAAGAGTCCTTTTTATGAACTCTTCCAAAGAAGCAATGTTTGGACTGTGGCTGATTGTAAGTCACTTTTTGAGAAGGATCAAAGCAAAACAACAATTGTGGATAACAAAAAGTCTTGAGATACCCATAGTTAAAGACACACACACACACAGTTGACAAGAAAATTTGGTCATTTCTGTGGCATACAACAAGTTAATAATTATGATTATTACTGACAACATACATTTAAAAATATCAGAATTTTAAGAATCTCATACAATCCTGGAACACATATTATCACTACATTTATATAAATACAACCCAAAGGAAGCTAAACACCACCTCAGATTTGACAATGCTTCCTGCATAATTCTAACATAATGAATAAGCCTGTTATGTCTCTTTTGCATGTCAGGGAACCTAATATCTGGAAAAGTTAGTTTGAGGACAAAAAGACTGAATTCAGAACTTGAAATTTTACTCCTAGGAAGTTTACCAAATATCAAAGTTTTAAGACACTTACTATCACAAAATAGGATCACAAGTCACTACAAAATAGTCATTCATTTAGCCAAAGTGAAAAATCAAAAACATTTACATTTTGATAGAGAAGAGACTCTGTTTCCCAAACAATAAGACCTAATAAAGACAGCATGAGGCCAACGAAATCTGTCTCTACCCACTGTCTTTTCTCTCTGCAATTTACTCAAAAAGTAAACAAAATATTTTATCTCTCAATATTACATATTTTTAAAAAAATTTTCCTTTGAATGGCATTTTATTAATGTTAAAGCTAATTTTAATAAAATATTATAAACAAATCTAATATAATCACTTTTACAATAAGGTAAAGATTTCTATAAACTTTTTTTTTTTTTTTTGAGACGGAGTCTCACTCTGTCACCCAGGCTGGAGTGCAGTGGTGCCATCTCAGCTCACTGCAACTTCCGCCTCCCGGGTTCAAGCAACTCTCCTGCCTCAGCCTCCCGAGTAGTTGGGACTACAGGTGCCTGCCACCACGCCTTGCTAATTTTTGTATTTTTAGTAGAGATGGGGTTTCACCATCTTGGCCAGGCTGGTCTTGGACTCCTAACCTCGTGATCCACCCACCTCGGCCTCCCAAAGTGCTGGGATTACAGGCACGAGCTACTGTGCCTGGCCAATTTCTATAAACTTTTATAACCTTTTTGCAATTTTCTATTAAGGAGCAGATCAATGCTTCAAGAAAGCTCTGTTATTCCAAGACGTGGATCCGGACAGTAGCCTGGTTTCAATGAGCTTTTGATATTGATGTTGTTTAATTTCTAGACAAGCTGAAGTAATCCTATGCCTCAGAAATCAGCCCTGACAATCTCACATGCCTACCCCTTCCACAATAGTCCCTGGGCCTAGAGAGATTAAGTGGTTTTAATTTCTGGCCTGTGTCTCACGAAAGCAGCTCATTTTGATCGTCACCTTCTCCAGAGTCTGAAAACAAAGCTTTGACTGCTGTCGGTGCTCAAAATTTAGCAGGGATTGGTGCTTTCTTCAACCCGAGAGTCAAAGCCCTGTTACTTAACAGCACAAGCGTTAGTTAATAGGATGTTTATACTACAGAAAGTCCTATCATTCGCTCTAACATGTCACAAATTAAAACACTGTGATTTGGCATTTGTGGATTACTGCCTGCAGTGCTTCAAACCACTGTATTAAAGTAGTTAGGTTATTCATTGCATAATTGCTAGTATTCTAGTGACAGAACTGTGACCAAAAGCATCAAAATGTGACAGGTTCTATGCCAAACTTTTCAAAGTAAGACAACTACGGTTTCTTGTTGTCACTAAAAAAAATGGTAAATGCAAATATCAATTTTGGAAAAAATGTCATTTAAAAGATGGTAAATGCAAATGTCAGTTTTGGAAATTCAATATAAGAATTAATCATCTCCTTTCACTTAAGTACTATACAACAAAACAGGGACAAAGTAAGGAAAAGCACACAGCAATTTATTTTCAGCTATTTTAAAAGAGCATCATCACACTTTTCCAAGATTGGTTTCTCGATGCAGCACTGAGAACTGATTAGGTAAGTTTCACCACCACCGTTTTCAAAGCAGTGCAACACTGGTGCGCATCTTGTTTTCAGGTACGCACATGAAGGTTCATCAGTGATAAACGACTTGGGATCAGAAATCACTACGAAGTCTCACATTTTAAAAATGCTTTTACTGCTTAATCCAAATGAATGTCACTTAATGCTAGTAATGATAAACACAAATAAAATAGTTTGCGAAAAATCCCAATCAATATCATTTCCTTAAGGAAAAGGCCAATATTTCCTGAACATTAACTTTGTATGTGTATCAGGTTTTCCTCATTAAAAGATCTGAAACCAACTCAAATTATTGACTGTATTGAATTACCTTGGTAATAAATACCATTTAAACATTTTTATTCTCACTTAGGTTTTCAAATAATAAATAATGTACTGTTTCTGTTCAGAACTTATAAAGAAGTGTTTTATGCAGTTTATTGCCAGGAACCTTAAATCTCTCATAGCTCTCTAGATCAATCAGAGGTAAGGAAAACCAATAAAATTTTAAATGGCTGATGTCCTCTCTATCAATTTTTGGAGGCTTCACAAAGGTATATTAGGAACTTTAGATCAATAGAACGAATAATGAATTGTTGGAAATGTATAGAAAACAAAATGACTACTTATAGAACCAGATAGTTTCAAGCTTTAAGACCAGAATATTCGATTTCTACGTTTATCCAAAAACAACTGTCTATGGAACTGTTAGGTATGTGTTTTTGGTTTGTCGTTGTTTCGTTTGTTTGTTTGTTTGTTGCTGGAGTCTCTCTCTGTCACCCAGGCTGGAGTGCAGTGGCGCGATCTCGGCTCACTGCAACCTCCGCCTCCCGGGTTCAAGCAACTCTCCTGCCTCAGCCTCCCGAGTAGTTGGGACTACAGGTGCCTGCCACCTCAAAGCCCTGGGAAATAACCAGTTCCTCCAACTGGGGGAGGAGTTTCCTTTATAAAAGAAAACATGTTGTTATGCAAACAAACACATTGCCATGAGTTAAGAATATTCACAAATAGTTTACAAATTATGGAGAAATTGAGCAGAGAGAAAAATAGGCTTCAAATTCTGTTTTTAAAAGTGTACTCTACTCAGTACACTTAACGCATACTTAAAGCCTGTAAATATCTCCAAAGGAAAAAACTCTTCAGACTCTGAAAAACAAAACAAAAAGAAACAGCAATATTTCAAACATAAAAATCATAAAAGATTATTTCAGTCATTATTAGTTGAGTCTAAAGCAATCAGCTCCTGCTCTGCTTCATATTGGGTTAGTGGCAATCTTGATGAACACATCAGCCTTTCAGTTAGAGGCCTAGAAGTTCTCTCTCTAAGCCAATGACACAATCTCCAAAGTTACTGAAACTTCCATTCAAGAGTCCTTTTTATGAACTCTTCCAAAGAAGCAATGTTTGGACTGTGGCTGATTGTAAGTCACTTTTTGAGAAGGATCAAAGCAAAACAACAATTGTGGATAACAAAAAGTCTTGAGATACCCATAGTTAAAGACACACACACACACAGTTGACAAGAAAATTTGGTCATTTCTGTGGCATACAACAAGTTAATAATTATGATTATTACTGACAACATACATTTAAAAATATCAGAATTTTAAGAATCTCATACAATCCTGGAACACATATTATCACTACATTTATATAAATACAACCCAAAGGAAGCTAAACACCACCTCAGATTTGACAATGCTTCCTGCATAATTCTAACATAATGAATAAGCCTGTTATGTCTCTTTTGCATGTCAGGGAACCTAATATCTGGAAAAGTTAGTTTGAGGACAAAAAGACTGAATTCAGAACTTGAAATTTTACTCCTAGGAAGTTTACCAAATATCAAAGTTTTAAGACACTTACTATCACAAAATAGGATCACAAGTCACTACAAAATAGTCATTCATTTAGCCAAAGTGAAAAATCAAAAACATTTACATTTTGATAGAGAAGAGACTCTGTTTCCCAAACAATAAGACCTAATAAAGACAGCATGAGGCCAACGAAATCTGTCTCTACCCACTGTCTTTTCTCTCTGCAATTTACTCAAAAAGTAAACAAAATATTTTATCTCTCAATATTACATATTTTTAAAAAAATTTTCCTTTGAATGGCATTTTATTAATGTTAAAGCTAATTTTAATAAAATATTATAAACAAATCTAATATAATCACTTTTACAATAAGGTAAAGATTTCTATAAACTTTTTTTTTTTTTTTTGAGACGGAGTCTCACTCTGTCACCCAGGCTGGAGTGCAGTGGTGCCATCTCAGCTCACTGCAACTTCCGCCTCCCGGGTTCAAGCAACTCTCCTGCCTCAGCCTCCCGAGTAGTTGGGACTACAGGTGCCTGCCACCACGCCTTGCTAATTTTTGTATTTTTAGTAGAGATGGGGTTTCACCATCTTGGCCAGGCTGGTCTTGGACTCCTAACCTCGTGATCCACCCACCTCGGCCTCCCAAAGTGCTGGGATTACAGGCACGAGCTACTGTGCCTGGCCAATTTCTATAAACTTTTATAACCTTTTTGCAATTTTCTATTAAGGAGCAGATCAATGCTTCAAGAAAGCTCTGTTATTCCAAGACGTGGATCCGGACAGTAGCCTGGTTTCAATGAGCTTTTGATATTGATGTTGTTTAATTTCTAGACAAGCTGAAGTAATCCTATGCCTCAGAAATCAGCCCTGACAATCTCACATGCCTACCCCTTCCACAATAGTCCCTGGGCCTAGAGAGATTAAGTGGTTTTAATTTCTGGCCTGTGTCTCACGAAAGCAGCTCATTTTGATCGTCACCTTCTCCAGAGTCTGAAAACAAAGCTTTGACTGCTGTCGGTGCTCAAAATTTAGCAGGGATTGGTGCTTTCTTCAACCCGAGAGTCAAAGCCCTGTTACTTAACAGCACAAGCGTTAGTTAATAGGATGTTTATACTACAGAAAGTCCTATCATTCGCTCTAACATGTCACAAATTAAAACACTGTGATTTGGCATTTGTGGATTACTGCCTGCAGTGCTTCAAACCACTGTATTAAAGTAGTTAGGTTATTCATTGCATAATTGCTAGTATTCTAGTGACAGAACTGTGACCAAAAGCATCAAAATGTGACAGGTTCTATGCCAAACTTTTCAAAGTAAGACAACTACGGTTTCTTGTTGTCACTAAAAAAAATGGTAAATGCAAATATCAATTTTGGAAAAAATGTCATTTAAAAGATGGTAAATGCAAATGTCAGTTTTGGAAATTCAATATAAGAATTAATCATCTCCTTTCACTTAAGTACTATACAACAAAACAGGGACAAAGTAAGGAAAAGCACACAGCAATTTATTTTCAGCTATTTTAAAAGAGCATCATCACACTTTTCCAAGATTGGTTTCTCGATGCAGCACTGAGAACTGATTAGGTAAGTTTCACCACCACCGTTTTCAAAGCAGTGCAACACTGGTGCGCATCTTGTTTTCAGGTACGCACGTGAAGGTTCATCAGTGATAAACGACTTGGGATCAGAAATCACTACGAAGTCTCACATTTTAAAAATGCTTTTACTGCTTAATCCAAATGAATGTCACTTAATGCTAGTAATGATAAACACAAATAAAATAGTTTGCGAAAAATCCCAATCAATATCATTTCCTTAAGGAAAAGGCCAATATTTCCTGAACATTAACTTTGTATGTGTATCAGGTTTTCCTCATTAAAAGATCTGAAACCAACTCAAATTATTGACTGTATTGAATTACCTTGGTAATAAATACCATTTAAACATTTTTATTCTCACTTAGGTTTTCAAATAATAAATAATGTACTGTTTCTGTTCAGAACTTATAAAGAAGTGTTTTATGCAGTTTATTGCCAGGAACCTTAAATCTCTCATAGCTCTCTAGATCAATCAGAGGTAAGGAAAACCAATAAAATTTTAAATGGCTGATGTCCTCTCTATCAATTTTTGGAGGCTTCACAAAGGTATATTAGGAACTTTAGATCAATAGAACGAATAATGAATTGTTGGAAATGTATAGAAAACAAAATGACTACTTATAGAACCAGATAGTTTCAAGCTTTAAGACCAGAATATTCGATTTCTACGTTTATCCAAAAACAACTGTCTATGGAACTGTTAGGTATGTGTTTTTGGTTTGTCGTTGTTTCGTTTGTTTGTTTGTTTGTTGCTGGAGTCTCTCTCTGTCACCCAGACTGGAGTGCAGTGGCGTGATCTCGGCTCACCGCAACCTCCGCCTCCCGGGTTCAAACGATTCTCCAGCCTCAGTCTCCCGAGTAGCTGGGCCTACAGGCGTCCGCCACCATGCGTGGCTAGTTATTGTGTTTTCAGTAGAGATGGGGTTTCACCATGTTGGCCAGACTCATCACAAACTCCTGAAATCAGGTGATCTGCCCACCTCAGCCTCCCAAAGTGTTGGGATTACAGATGTAAGTGACCACGCCCAGCCGGGTCTGTTTCAATCTTCCTATTTGCAACAGAATTGGTAAAGTGACTTAACAGAGTAGTATCAAAATGATGGTGGTATAGCGACTGGGACATAAGATGCGTAGATTCGTGATACAGTGACAAAATGCAGTGTTCAAATAGGATCCGCCATAACATGTATGCTGTAGGCATACCCAATATTGTGACTAGTCCACTTACAGGACATTCTGTTTCCAAAGCTGGCACACACACAAAAAAAATAGACAAAAAACAAAGACATGGCCAGTGAAGGTCTTGAGTGCTGGGATCCAGTTACAAAGGTTTGGGAAGTACATTTTCTTAATCTTAGAGGACTATTCACGGCTGATATCTTCTCAAACGTGCCTTACAGGTGCTTCCCTTTGCAGCACACATTCCATACACCACATCAATCACTCCGTTTAGTCATCTTCTGTGTCCTTGTCTTGCCACGCGTGTCTGCTATTCTTTCCACAATAGGTGACTCTGGGTCCGGGAATCGGACTTGCTGTAGCCAACAGGATGAGGTGAGATTGACAGTGTGGGCTTTACAAGGTTCACAGTAGCTCTGATTGCCCTTCTGTGTCTCGGCTCCAGTCATTTCTGGGCGTCTCAGGAGGAAGACAAAAGACCCGTGGGACAGAGCCACACCCAAGGACCCCAGCCCAACCCAGACGGCTAGCACTCGGCTGGTGACATGTGCAAGTTGGTCCAATTAAGACTACAACTTCTGATCCTGTCCTGCCTAGATCCATCCACCCTGGGAACTTGTAAGAAAAGTGAATGATTATAGTTTGAAGTCATTGAGTTTGGTGTGCGTGTGCGTGTGTGTGGTGAGGAGGAGGCAACAGGTAATTAGTAAAAGTAACTAATCTCAAAATTGTGGCCTTTTTCTATTTCCAGACTTCTGTAGAAATCATGTTTTTAGTATATACAGACTGAATGCTAAACTTTTGTCTTCAAGAGTAAATACTGTCCATAGGGGAGGTCTACAGAAAAAAAGTAAATATATGAGTCATAGTCAGTCTCAAGATATAGTACATATGTAACTGAATAAACTGATGAACAAAATGGCTGAAGAGGAAAATTTTTAATGCTCTACTTCATACTAATAAAACACAGTAGGCTCAATTTCCATATTCTCTGAAATAATACAAATGATTTTGCAATGATACATTTACTTACATTAATTCTGCTCATTGAAATATTTCCTTTAAGGAAATATATTTGGAATCCATCAAATTTCTTCACTCGGTATCTTCAGCACATATTCATACAGGTAAACAAGCAAACAGTTTTTATTTAATATTTAAAGTAGATCTGAATATTATCAAGAATGTAAATGACTATCAGCAGTTAATTTTTTTTTAAGAAAACTTAATGTCAACTTGTCTTTCCTTTGATGGGTAGGATAAAAGGAGTAAGTTACAATGTCTTCCTTCATCTCTGCCTCTTTCAATGTCCCTTCCTTTATGCTCATCTCAGTCTCTCTTTAACCAAACTTGTAAGCTAAGTCTGGCAAGCCACATAGCATTTTTTAAGAAGTCAATAAACATTTAGCCCTCTGAGGAGATATCAAAGAAGCAAATTAAATTTGTTACAACGACTTGATCTGTGTTCTCTTGGTCTAATGATTTCAGCCCCAAATCCAAAAGTTAAAAGAAAGCAGAATTAGTTTTAAATCACTTTGCACTTAATCTCTCTTTGCCTCTTCTCTCCCCAGAGTACTCATTTTTTTTACCTAGAATATTCTTTCTTAAATATACTAGGATACAAATCCTAATATATGCAGGGAAATTTGAGCCTTTAGTGCGCAAATTTGAAATTTGAGCCTAAGTGCCCTCACAGCACTTAGCATGGAGATTTGTGACAGGTGCGCACTCTACTATAAACCAGCATTGTCTGATACACCAGTTGACCTAGCATGACCATTCATATTGAAAGTCTTTGTGTTATCGAAGTTAATCCTTTCCTATTCACAAATTCCTTGAAAACATGATACATAGTGTCAAATATTGCTAAAATTGTGAGGTGTTATATCTAAAACTTAAGCCTTTATTTTTTAAGGTGTTATAATAGTAAAATTCCAAGACAAAATATGCCAAGATTGACAGAAATACTGTTTCACAAAGAAATCTCAATGTATTTATATTACGAGTAGTCTTCAAATTTATAACAACAGAAAAATCAAATAAGAACTCTAACAAAAATGTCTGTTTTCCTTTTCGAACATTGGCCAAACAATCTGTGATTTTAAATTTTTTACTTGAGTCTCTGTTAAGTCGTTGAGACTATCCATTTTGCTTTTCTGATCTTCAGTTCTTTCCAAAACCACAGAAACTCTCTAAACTGTCATAGTGTGCCAGATGGAACAAAAGTTGTAGCTTGCACTGGGCAGTGAATGCTGAACTTGAAATTAATCAGACCTCTACTCGAGTAAAATGAAAGCTATATCCAACGAAAAAGCACCTAAATATTGTACCCACACAGCCTGGAAAACATCAAAGGCCTTCAAAAAGCGAATACATCTGATGTTGACAACCTAGTACTACACAAGAACTATGGAAATTCCGAGGTTAGAATGTTCTAACAGAAGCCCCTCCACGAAGAGACGAAATGGTCAAACGTCCAGGACTCTTCGAGAAGACAGGGGTAAATTGCTAAAGAGTATTGAGGTTGCTCCAATAGTCACCAGTATGTTTCTTCTGGTTTTTCTTCCCCAACTAGAATTAAAAATTGTGTATGCTACAATTTTATGCTTGAACTATAAAAGAATCAAAAATGTGAGTAACACCAAGTCGATGTTTTTATTTACTTTTTAATTTTATGGGTACATAGTACATGTAAATATTTATGGGGTACATGAGATATTTTGACATAGGCATGCAATGCATCATCATCACACCAGAGTAAATGGTTTCAATGTGGAAAGATATTTTTGCGGGATACAGAATTCTAGGTTGGGAGGGACTTTTGCTCTTATTGCTTTTTGGCCCAGTCTTGCTTTCCTTATTTATGATAAAAAGTTAGCAGGATTTCTCATTTTTGTTTCTCTTTATCTCTGACTGCTTTTAAGAGTTTCTCTTAATGTATTTTCAACAATCTTATTATAATGTGCCTTGATATGTTTTTCTTAGCCTTTCTCTTGCTTAGGGTTTGTCAAGATTTTTGATCTACAGGTACACTTTTATTAGAAAGGGGATCATGAGTTACCCAGACATGAGCCATGCTTGGGAAGCTGTTACTGCCCCTATGGCTACAGACACAGTGGAAGTAGGCAGGGTTTTCAGACAGACAATCATGGTGGGTTTCCTGACAGAAGCAGGGTTCACTGAAGGTGGGTGACTGGGAGAAATACTTTGATTTTTCCATATCTGTTCTTCCCTAATTTTCTGTCAGTACCTCCTACAGTCAGAATTTACCCTGTGATGAACAGCAGAGCATGTGAAGGCTGGAAACAGAGCTCAGAGAAAATCAGCAGCTGCCCCTCGCAAGACCAACGTATTCTGACTTCTTCACTGTGGGATTCATGCCATCTGGAAGAACAACTGGGCATATATTTGGTGAATGAATGAATGAAATATAACTAAACTCATGTTTTATTGCTGAGAAAATTGAAGCTCCTGCGGGCTTCACAATTTACTCAGGTGGTTAATGGAAGAACTAGGACTTAAATTTAGGCTCTCTACTTCATATTTCAACATAGCAATTGCCTCTGACTTCTGTAAATTGAATCATATTTTAAATCCATATGAGAACTTTCTTTCTGAAGACATTCTGTATTGCACTTTTTGCAAAACTGAAATCCTTTATCACCTTTGTTAGGTAGATTTTTCAAGTTTCAGTTTCTCTTCAAGCTTTCTGGACTATTTCTTTCGCTAGGAGATTTTACATAACAACTCTGTTTTAAAAGAACAGAGCATTTCAAAAGGATTCTCATTTTGGTAAAAGAGTCAGCATAATGCGAAAGAAAGAGCATGGTTTCTGTGAACAGATAGTACTACATTCTGATCTAGGATTTGCAACTAACAGCAAATTACACATTAGACAAAACACTTAACTTTTCTGGTCCTTGATTCCTTATTCTGTGAACTGGGGATAATAATGTCTCCTCTAATCATGCCACAGAAGTGTAAGAATGAAATTAGATGATGCATATGTTATGCAAATACATTTGTTACTATTGCTGTTACATTATATATGTACATTACATTATGTATTATGCAAATACATTTGTTACTACAGCTGTGAGTGACCTTCTCTCCAGATTAGCTTTTATTACTGACATTCATTGTGGACGTAGAGTCCAGCTGATAGCGGTGATGGGTGGGCATGGCTGAAGCAGAAGCATAGAATGTTAAGAGACCCAGCAATAGAAACTTCATTGTCCAACGAGATCTAGTGAGTACAGTAACACTCACAGCAGGTAAAGGCGCTGCAAAAAATTGGTAAGAGGCAGTAAGAAAGCAACTGAGATGGATCTACCTATTTTGCATTTCCTATGCTAATGGTCATCGTCATTAATAATAAAGACAATCTAGTCATTTTAAACCAGAGGTTGGCATCACAGTAAAAGGGACCATTTTCATTCTTCCAGTATCTATCCTTGGCACTTAAATCCAAGTGATTTTTTAACAGCTTTATTGAGAAGTAATTCACAGAACACACAATTCACCCATTTAAGAACACAATTCAATGGCTTTTACTATGTGCACAGAGTTATGCATCTATTGTCATGATCAATTTTAGAATATTTTCACTACCCCCAAAGGACCCCTCCCGGGTCCGTTAGCCATTAACCCTTGAGAAATTCCCCCAGCCCTGGGAAGCCCCCAATTTACTTTCTGTCTCTATAGACTTGCTTATTCTGGACGTATTCACATGAATGGAATTATACAATATGCAGTGTTTTGTAACTGGGCTTATTTCGCTTAACATAATGTTTTTGAGGTTCACCATATTGTAGCATGTATAGCTACATAATATTTGCTGTATTTTTTTCAAGCATTCCACCTCACTGTTATTTATTCTTCCACTTAATTTACCTGTTCTGATCATATGTAAGATCAAAGGAGTCCTTGGATGTTATGAATTCAACCGCCTTTAATCTTGAAGGGAGAAAGTCTAAATTGTGTGAGGGTCCTGAGTCCAACGCTTTCCTGCGTGCAGGAGGACACAGGGCCAGACCCTGCCCTCTGACTGTGCGTCACTGGCTTCCTCTAACACCGACTCCAAAATGGTAGAAATTCTCCTCCAGACAACATTTAATAGTTATAAAATGCTTCCTTATCTAGGAACTCATAATCTGATCCAAAATTTGCATTGGTAAATAGGTAAAAGAGAAGTAAATATTTGAAGCATAAAATATTATTACTGACCAAAATTATCCAGATAATTTTAAAATAGACATATTTTACAATGACCCCCCTAGATTGCCTTTTTAAATGATAACGTAAAATGTTTGCCTGGTCTCACTGACTACTTAGTAAATTCTAAATATGATGACTTTCTGTTCTTACAATCCATAAACACAACAGCTATAAAAGCCACAACAGTCTTGATGACAATAAAGAAGCATTTCTGTGCTGACAAAGTCATTCTGCTTCAGAGCGGTGGATCCTGTAAGCCAACATAAGTCTTCTCTTTTCCTCCCCACAGCATGTCATAAACTTTCTGAGACCCTTTGTACCAAAGAGACCCAGAGCATGTATTTATATGCAATTGCTGACGTTTAAAATGCAGTAATTTAATACCAGTACTGATAGAATATAAGCTGCAGAATCTAGTGCTATTGGTCCTGCTATTTACGCTAAAATGGGTAACCCCAGTGTGAGTAATGGTGAAGTCCTTTCAAACCTAGAGGTTAACATCTTATTTCCTTTCTCCCACTCCTTTTCATCTTTGCTTTGCTGTAAAATCTGCATGACTTATTATGCCATTGTTGAACTGCTCTCTGACCTCATTAACATTCTTATCTCCCAGAAAAAAATGTTACAAGAGACCTGTCTGGTTATTATCTCTGCCAGCTAAGACTTAAAACTTCCCTATAATTTCCAAATACATCTACCTTGAAATATCTAAGCTTATGTGTCTCAGCTGCTTCCCCAAGTGTGCTGGGTTCTCACGGTAGAGATTCACTAAACCTATTTTCTTTTTCACACTTCATAATCCCTCATACAGGAAATGGCTCAAAGCACTAAATTTGATTTGTTTTTCAAAAAACAACAAAGCCATAAAATTCTAGAAGAGTAACACTCAATCTTAGGATATACAACAGGATACAGCTACAGATAAGAGGTCTTGGTTTATTCCGGTGTTTCAATAGGTATGAAATTGATTTTTGCAAATAGAAAATTGGCAGATTATAATTTTACTTGTGGAACATTTAGTATACTAATTATGAGTTTGAAAATTGCATTTTCAAATGATAATGAGGGCAGCATAAGAACTGTGAAATGATAGAAGGCATATATCAAAAAAATTAAGATATATAAGTGATTATATCTTCAATGGTAATTTAATGATTGAAACAATATTACTTATAACTGTTTTAGGAGCACTTCCAGTTTACAGTAATGCCCTGCCAGTTCTGTACTCCTTCCCAGATCTTTCCATTTCTACCCCAACTTACAGAAAATAACATTACAGCTGAAATCAAAGAGAATTTAAGCACCATTTGGTTTGAGAATCATCTTTCTCACTGGGTAGTTGTAATGCACCCTAAACACTTGGCTTCTCTTACAGCTTCCTCCAAAAGTGTGATTCAAGTTGATATGAGGGTAGGGTGTAGGGCTGTTGGCCCAGACATTGTTGTCCCCAAACTCACACACACAAACACACACATAATACACCTGTGTATCTATATATGCCTATGTATATGTGTAAACGTGTGGATCTATATCTATAGATTCACCTACTATTGCCAATAGGATATGAAAAATATCCAAGTTTTTTTCATTCTTCTGCTCTGCTGGGGGTCAGGGGAATTGTTCTTTCTTCTCACAACAGAACTTATTTTCAGTATCGGTCCTCACTTCTTGCTCATTAATAAAACCCTGCATTTCAGAGGGACTCAGATAAAGGTCACATCCGTTTCTCCCCTTGAAGTCAGCAACAGTAATGCATACAACTTCCTGTACCTGTTCTTTAAAAAGGGAGCCTACTCTTCTCCTGCTGTTTCCTGTTGGCAGGAACACAGACACACACACGCGTAAACACACACACACACACACACACACACACACACGGTGGCAAAGATGGAGCAATTCTTACCCCCTTGGACTGCAAAGTGGAAGCTGTATGCTCCCAGCTCCCAGCCTGCACGTCGCAAGCATGGAGGTTCCTGATGCCTGTGGAGCTCCTACACCCTCACTGGGCTCACTTCACATCTAAGTGTTCACCAAACGTAGGTAGGCTCCTCATCAATATTTTTTGGGTCAATCTCCACTTTACTCTTCATGTCTACGTTAAGTCTTCTTAAGTTCTTATCTAGGGTTTGGTAATGATCTCAAAATTGTTCTTTCTCTCTCCAGATCTCTGCCTCCCCTATTGTCTTCTGCCTGCTGTTGCCAAAATACAATTTGTAA
>NW_012102221.1:1145396-1148314 GCF_000951045.1 Mandrillus leucophaeus | reverse complement strand
TGATTTTTGCAAATAGAAAATTGGCAGATTATAATTTTACTTGTGGAACATTTAGTATACTAATTATGAGTTTGAAAATTGCATTTTCAAATGATAATGAGGGCAGCATAAGAACTGTGAAATGATAGAAGGCATATATCAAAAAAATTAAGATATATAAGTGATTATATCTTCAATGGTAATTTAATGATTGAAACAATATTACTTATAACTGTTTTAGGAGCACTTCCAGTTTACAGTAATGCCCTGCCAGTTCTGTACTCCTTCCCAGATCTTTCCATTTCTACCCCAACTTACAGAAAATAACATTACAGCTGAAATCAAAGAGAATTTAAGCACCATTTGGTTTGAGAATCATCTTTCTCACTGGGTAGTTGTAATGCACCCTAAACACTTGGCTTCTCTTACAGCTTCCTCCAAAAGTGTGATTCAAGTTGATATGAGGGTAGGGTGTAGGGCTGTTGGCCCAGACATTGTTGTCCCCAAACTCACACACACAAACACACACATAATACACCTGTGTATCTATATATGCCTATGTATATGTGTAAACGTGTGGATCTATATCTATAGATTCACCTACTATTGCCAATAGGATATGAAAAATATCCAAGTTTTTTTCATTCTTCTGCTCTGCTGGGGGTCAGGGGAATTGTTCTTTCTTCTCACAACAGAACTTATTTTCAGTATCGGTCCTCACTTCTTGCTCATTAATAAAACCCTGCATTTCAGAGGGACTCAGATAAAGGTCACATCCGTTTCTCCCCTTGAAGTCAGCAACAGTAATGCATACAACTTCCTGTACCTGTTCTTTAAAAAGGGAGCCTACTCTTCTCCTGCTGTTTCCTGTTGGCAGGAACACAGACACACACACGCGTAAACACACACACACACACACACACACACACACACGGTGGCAAAGATGGAGCAATTCTTACCCCCTTGGACTGCAAAGTGGAAGCTGTATGCTCCCAGCTCCCAGCCTGCACGTCGCAAGCATGGAGGTTCCTGATGCCTGTGGAGCTCCTACACCCTCACTGGGCTCACTTCACATCTAAGTGTTCACCAAACGTAGGTAGGCTCCTCATCAATATTTTTTGGGTCAATCTCCACTTTACTCTTCATGTCTACGTTAAGTCTTCTTAAGTTCTTATCTAGGGTTTGGTAATGATCTCAAAATTGTTCTTTCTCTCTCCAGATCTCTGCCTCCCCTATTGTCTTCTGCCTGCTGTTGCCAAAATACAATTTGTAATGTACATGTCTGGTCATAGAAAAAAAGTAACAGAATCAGAATTCTGGCTCATGTCTGTCTTGATGCAGAGCTAGAAATATTAGAGACATCGTGGATAGCTAGTAAAAAAGGAGAAATTTGACCTAAAAAGAGGGCCCATGGTAAACTCAAATGAGAGAGTAAAGCTATGCCAGGGCTGAGCATGCCGGAAAAGACAGGACGGCTATGTTCCCTGTGTCCAGGTCATGGGTGAGTTATTGCTCGCCATTATTTCATTTGTACCTTTATATTTAGCATCCTATCTGAAACAGTCTTTACACAACCTGGAATTGCTGTGAACGAGCAGCCACTAAGAATGAGAGCAGCAGATGAGAAGTGAGTGACAATTCCCAGCAGTCAAAAACACTTCCTGCATAAAGCCATCCCTGACTCACATGCACCTGTGAAAATCATCCCCTCCCTGTAAATTCTGCATGAGAATAATCCTAGGTTTTCTCAGTTATTACCATGAATTGTTCGTTAGACTGTGCACATGGTGATTTTATGTGTTGAACAGTTGAACCTACTTGAACAATTCTATATTCTCCATAACAATCCACCATGTAATATCACATTTTTTAAAAACCCTAGATCAATCACCTTAATTGAGTTGGGTATTTTGTAATTGAGGAAGAGGCGAAATACATTTTTTGAAGAGTAACTCCTTGACGAGAGATGTTAAATAATTCATGAATCCACATCAGTGATGGGGCTAGATAATGCAGGGTTTTCATTCTCAGATCTAAATCCTTTGTCTATCAGATTAGGCCCACCAGATTCAAAAGATAACTTTATATAAAGTCAAAGAAATGATTTTGTCTACTTGATGTATAGCCTGGATCATACAGGAATATTTTCTTTTCATAGATGAAAAATAATCATATTTCCTCACTGATGTTTTACAATCCAAACTAAAGCAAATCCAAACTAAAGCAAAATCAGATGATTTTACAATCCAAACTAAAGCAAAATGGTTACTTTGAGAATAAAGAGTTAAAGACATTGCCTTTTTACAAATAAAACACCATCCGTATTAAAATGTACGATCCCTAATGAGATGGTATTTGAATGAGAAAAACTGTGCACATCATAATTCTTTGCCTAGATATTGTAACTGTGCTTTAGAATTGGACCATCAAGACACTTTCTTACTAAGTACTATCTTCATAATCCATTGTGTGCAAATAACTTCTTTCTTTAACTAGTTGGTGGCCTTTTATTCTGTGAGGTATTTAACATTTAAGTCTGAGTCACTTGCTTTTAATGTGCCCCAATGATGTGATCCCTTAATATCGCTGAGCTATGACAGTGCCGTCCTCTTTGAAAAGACCAAGGTACCATTAGAAATGGGTCATGAAGCAAAAGTCATTAACTGATTTAAAAAAGGCCAGAGCCCAGCACTGCATTACTGACAAACCTCCTTCCTCTGTCCATTTGTTGTCATCAAATATCCCTTGAATATCCACCTCCCAAGCATGAGATAAGGCTGTGGAAGCAACTCCCTTTGAAAAATTAAAACCCTTAGCAATTAAATTTGCTTTCGAGTTTCACTTTAGGTGAACAACTTAATTCTTGTATGCAATATTATACAGTAAAGTAAGTATTAATAACTCCCAGTAATGCAAATAATGATTCCAGAGTTGCTACT
>NW_012102221.1:1143418-1144746 GCF_000951045.1 Mandrillus leucophaeus | reverse complement strand
ACTTCTGGTACTATCATTTTAAGTTTTATTTCAGAATGAGCTTCCGCCTTCAGCATTCAAATGGAAATTTCTCACAACAAGGAAAGATAATCTATGCTCTAGAAATCGCCTTCTGGTGGACAACTTTGGTAGAATCCATTTTTACATCTGTTTTCCTCTGTTCTATCTCTCAGAAAACAAAAAGAGTCACGAATTTTTTCTTCTCTGGGCTCTCAGCTACAGATGCTGTTGCAAAATGAGGCAAGAGTGAGTTCTGCCACGGGCAATGTCCAGCCATGCAAAACGCCTGCTACCTAGGAGCTTTCCGAAGAAGTAGGAGGAAGGCGGAACATAGTAGAAGTTTGTGTTTCTTGCCTGCAACTGACCCCGTGACAGGAAGCAAGTGCTGGCAGCTCTGTTTATCCAATAAAAGTATTTTTGTTTGTTTTGTTTTCTTTTGTTTTGAATGGAGTCGCCTATCATCTCAGATCGCAGATATACCTGTAAATAAAATTTAAAAATTTAAATATTCAAATATTTTGGCCGACATGCAACACAATCTGGTTGCTCTTTTAAAGCAGAGATAAAACTATTTTATAGGCAAAGCAAAACACATAGTCATAACAGAACAGCACTGGATTTGTGCCTTTTACTTATTATTTTTATTGATTTTTATTTTTGTTTTTATTTTTTTTAACAGACAGTGCTTTTATTATTGAACTTTAAACATGAAATATTACATTTCAACAAATATAATAGAACAAAAATGAATGTGGAGAGAAAAGGAATTACGGTAACTGTACAGGGCATGAAAATGGGTACTTTCAGATGATTGAGCGAGAAATTAAGTACAGATTATAATACATTCTTTTTAAGTTTATTTGACACATTTTATATTTATTCATAAACTATTCTTGTCTTCATTTTCCTCCTCCCCCCTCCCTTCCTCTTCCCCCCTTTCTTCCTTTGTCTACCACTCTGACCTTCATTTTTCATTTCACTTTTTTCTTTGTTATTAAGCATTTGTCATGTGTTTTATAAATCCGTACTCCTCTGTTACAATAGGTATTAGTTATTCTGCAGCAGGTCACCTCAGAGGGCCCCATGCACCCCACAGTCATCCCTCCACAAACCCCCTCCACATGTGTTTCTCAGAGCTGTATCTTCAAGACCACCTGCTGCTGGGGGCAGCCGCCCTCCAATCCAGCAGCTTGGATGGAGCTGACGCTGTCCATGCGGAGGCTCCTGGGCCCCTGACCTGGCCTCACGGTGTCTCCTTCAGCTGCTGCTCCGTCCTTCCTCCTGCCGCTGCTGCTGCTGCTGTTCTATAATACATCTGACCTTGACCC